>NC_142671.1:9881817-10063483 GCF_964200805.1 Pocillopora damicornis
TTACTTGTGATGCACTTAGCTTGCAAACATTCGGGAGAGGGTTTGAAAGCGGTGATCTAGCCAATAAGTGTCACAACATGAGACAAAAACTGACAGCACATGTCATTTCGGAGTGTTTAAATTGCGAGTGGCGGTCGAATGAATTCGTACCATTGAATTCGGCAATAATCAAGCCGCGACAGAAGTGGGTAAAATTTTTTTTCATTCGAGCATCCTTTGACAGCATTGAAAGTTTATGAGTTCGCTTCAATTTTGACTTAATGATTTTATTGTTATGGTGGCAGAGTAAAGGAGAACTGATTAAGTTTTCCAGCCAGCTATGACTAAGATCTTCAGTGTATTTGTGGAGCTGAATTTAATTTTTTTTACTGTTAGCTGACTAAGGATAAAATGTAAGTAGAAGAAGTGGTCATGAAGAATTTTTTTAGTTTGAGTTCAAATGAAAACGATAAAATCATTTTCCTATCATAGTCCTCGTTAAAACATCGAGGACTGTGATCTGCCATATGATTAGAGAGGTTTCTTTAGACTCAGCTTCGGTCTTCTGAGGAAATACTGTAATAACTACTCATAAAATTTTGTAACTTACAGTTTTAATAATTTTTTTTTCATTTTAGTAGTTTAGTTTTTTGAAGAGTTTGCGTCGTGTCTTTTTTTTAAGATTGCAGTGAGCTGTAATTTGGAAAAGCTGATCTATTCGCCAGTTGGGTCTTTTTGAGAACAACTCCAAATTATGCCTCATGGAGATATTCCCTGAGACAAAGTGAAAAAACACAAAATATTAGCCTTTACATATGGAACAATTAGCGGGCCAACAGGGGAACATGTAAGCGCGTAGACAAGAAAATGACTGAATCACCTCAATAGTATAAGCAAGCCTACAATGGTACAATTTATTTAGGTGCGAAGCAGTACAATTGACCTTTACCCAAGAGGAAATTGGATGCTTTGTTCCGAAACAGACGAATAAGTATAATAAAAATAATAATGAAAGCTGCTTATGAAAACAAAGCAAAGAATTCAGGATATATTTTAATTTTTTTTTTCTGCAGCTGAATCCATAAAAGCCCAGTTTGTGTAATTAAAGTAACAGTGCATTAGGCTGATCATTACGAAAACAGTCATCTTGTCTAGAAGAAAAAATAACTGAAATGTAAATCGTCAATCATTTAACGAAGGAGGAAATAGGATATTCAATATTTCAAGGATAAATGAAAGGATATCACCTACCGTTGCCATATATCGCTGTATAACCAAGGACATAGGGGTAATCGCCAAAATTGCTGATGTAATTTCTTTCTTTTCTTTTTAAATCCTGATCTTCTTTGAATAGATAAACACAGCTCAAGATGAACAACAACATGAATAACACAACGTATGGTGAAGAGGGAGCTTTGTCATGTGGCTATCCGAGCGTTTCTCTCTTACAGCAAACAATCAGAGCAGGAAGTGTTCTTCTAGTGTTGATTTGCTCACTTGTGGGAAACATTTTTGTTCTGCGCGTCGTCAGGAAAAACATCAAGTTGCACTCTGTGACCCATTACCTCATTGTTAACTTAGCAGTCGCGGATCTTTTGATAACAGTCTTTAACATGACTGAGTTGTTTAAAATCGAAGTGACTGGAAGTGAACAAACGTTCGGTGGCGTTGCTGGTAAGGTTTACTGCATCGGAAGCATTGTCATATTTAACCTTTCCGTTGCCTGCTCCATTCTCTCTTTGTCGGCGATTTCAATTGAGAGATTTTGCTCGATCATATTTCCGTTCAAAAGAATCATTACACTCCCACGTGCAAAAGGGATGTTGGTAACCATCTGGGTTTTCTCCTTTCTCATCACAATCCCTTTCTTCTTCAATATAAAAACTGAAGACTATTACGGTGATGGAGTGTTCTACTGCATCGAGGACTGGTCCCCTCTTGATTCAGAAAAAGCTGCCCAAGTGTTTCAGGTTATATTCTTCCTATTGATGTACGCATGCCCACTCACTGTCATCTTAGTACTGTACTTAATTATTGGAGTTAATTTGTGGAGGCGCCAAGTGAGTGTGAAAGCCTCTTTAGGAAATTCTCAGAGGCGAACACGCATGACAGTACAAGTAATCAAAATGCTTGTCACCAGTGTCGTGGCCTTTGCATTATGTTGGCTTCCCCAACACGTTGCACTGTTCATTGGTTATTTCAGGCTAGACATATGTCCCCCTGAGTTTTTATGGTTTGGAGGACAAATACTTGGGTATGCAAACAGCATGATGAACCCAATCATCTACATTGCTTTTCATTCAGAGTATAGAAAGGAGTTCAAAGTTGTCCTTGCCAGGTTTTTCCCTGTTTGTCGTGGACATCGTAAAGGTGCAACAACTATAAACCTACAGAAACAGAACAACCCTGTAGAGCTGGGCATGGTTAGTGTTTTATCGTTTAAAGTGAGGCTTAGTGATGGACTCCGATCTGAATTTAGTGATGTTAACTCTAACAGTCCCTTCAAAGGGAGCAGAGAAAATCAAGCTTTGAATAGAATTGAGTAAATTTGTGATAACAATAATCAACGGAGTGGAAGAAATAAAAATTGTAATCAGTTAAAAGAAAGTGCCCCATATATCTTGATCTTAGTTATTGGATGTGATTCCCCGAAGTGGATTCGAAGTAAGGGACAGGTGCTTGGGTGAAGAATCTGCAAGTGTAAGATAGCATGGAAATTCAACTTTCAATGTATAAAATAAGCTCTAGTCAAATACAAGAAACTCAACCAAATCATATCGGACTTAAATACAGCCTTTTGGAATTATGGGATTTGAATACAACACGTTCAGAATTGTATCTTCAATGTCCAAATGTAAATCAAACGGAAAAATGGGCGGCTTGAGTCATGAATCCGTACTTTGCTCTCAAATAGAAAGAGCTGAATTTTAAAAGGTTCCAAACCATTAAGTAACACCGAAAACTTCAACCTCAGGTCGATGCAAGGAACTTTCATTCTGCTTGAATATTACTAAGTGAAGTGTGGTTTATAGATGTGGAAGACCATAATACAGGGAAAACGGGATAAAAGGTGTTCTTATACCTGAAATTGTCTCAATATCTCCCTATCTTCACTTTCCTTCTTTGAAAGACATTTCCAGCCAGTCTTTATTATAAGGCATGCTGTAATTTGTAGAAATTTACAGTTGTGCATTAGCCAGGTTTATTTGTAAATAGAGTTTTCAAGTGGCACTTGACCACTTTTGATCCGATAATCTCAGCAAATGTAAGCTTATCTACAACGTTTTATTGGGACTGTTAGTCATTCATAAATACCTTTGGTATCCTTGAAATATGATTTAGATGTTCAGAATAGAAGCTGTATATATGGGGAACGAATCAAGTGAGTTTGTGCAAATTGCACATATGAAACAGATGGTGGGCGATCTTTTTCCGTAAAGAGGGACCGTTCATAATTTATCGCCTTGGGAGGGAGGGATGGGGACGGGGTGTTATCCCTGGTAAATAATGACTAGTCCCTTAGTATTAACCTTTGCGATTGAATTCCAATCAACAATTGCTCGTTAAATCGGGGTGAATAAGGTTTGCTGTGTAAATACTTAATACTGCTAAATCTAAAACAGTGTTGCCAGTACGTTCTCTTAGACTTTGGGAGATAATTATCTCATTGTTCAGTATATAAATCTAACAAGTCAATAAACATCAATGAAATTTGGGATTTGCATGATTTTTTTTATGAAGGTGGTAGTTTTGCGGTTAGCAGCACTTTTGAACGGCCTGAGTTGAAGTTAAGGCAGGTTCATTAAGTTGTAATACTGAAAAGCGTACTAAATCAGTGCGTAAAAGCATGAAATGGCGTCTCTTCCGAGAGCAATTAACATCCTCCTGGTCTCCTGACGCTGTAAAACGCTCTGGGAACCAAGGTCACGGGTTAAACAATACGTTGATTGATTGATTATTATTGAAAGAGCCTGTACCTTGAACAATAAGGAGGTTCAGGATGTCTTATTTTCTTTAGAAACAGGCCTGAAATTACATGCCTGAAATTTGATACAGCGTTTTCAATTCATTAGATACAATCGACTTACGTCGCGAGCGGGTGTTTACTCCAGGTCACACAAGTGGCGCCATAAACGCTCTCGCCAAATTTCTCTCTATGAAAGAACATTTTGACAAATAAGAAATATGATGAATTTTACTAACTAGATCTAACACTGCACGTTTTCTGAATGAGCATGTTTCGTTTTTAATGTTCTCTTGCGAGGGTCTCAGTGCGATGTGAGCTCAAAAACTTTGAAATCTACTCCTTACAACTTACATTATATAAAAAAAACTACATAATTTGTGTGTTGAAAGTGTGTTGTGTGTTAAAGTGTTGGACAACGCCAGTCAAAATCTTTACAAAAATTGAGATTTCCCTTGAAAGAACATTCATAATTAGCTGATATTTGAAAAAAATTCTAGTCGGTGATGTTTAAAAAGTCTTTTCTTAATCATAACATTCGAAAAAAGTTATTTTGCCTTTGAAAAAGGTAGTATTTTGAGTTTTTTTCGTAAAACCAATCTGATATCATTTCGCTTTCAAATGTAAATAACCTTTCAGAGTTCTACTGTCTAACAACCAAATATTAATAAGAAAAGGCTCTTCTCAAGATAATTATCTGCAATGTAAACTAAGGACCCTCGCGTTTGAAAGTAGTGGAATATAAATGACTGGCATGTTAACCGCTTAAATATCCACATGTTTATTTGATAAAGGAAAGCTATGGAAACTCCAGAAGCCAGTAATGTTGAATTGCCTGACGGTTTTTAGCGGAGCTGACAGAGAACTAGTAAAATAGACAACCTTGCATCAAATGACAGTTTGTTCTGATTGGGTATAAATACAAGACGTTTTTTTAGGGGAAGCAATGGAGTGAACTTGGCGGGACACGGATGCTGTCACTTTGTAACAAGTAGTGTAAGACAAATTAAAGACCGCCTGAGGATACTCAAGCATAGAGACATTGTGGAAGTCAGAGAACTGATAACCGGCCCAATTTATCATTACATAAAAAATAAACGGCGCCGAAGATATTCGTTTCAATTTTCTGACTTATGTGAAATGATGACCGATTGGAAGAGGCGACTAAGTAATGCCAGACCAGATGAGTATCGAATGTCAAAAAATGGAAAAGAAAATACAAAAAAATAGTGGTCCTAAAAAACAAGTATCCGAATATTTTGGATGAAAAATGTAAGAGCGATTTCTTCTCTATTTAATACGAACGCCGACTGCACCGAAGACAAAAAAGCCAATCTCGGGGAACAGGGAAACCGAATATTTACTGCCCCCTAACTAAGTTAGACAGGTAGGACTGTCTTAATTATTTTTGCATCTGGTCGCTTTATGGCTAGCTAATTTAGTGAATAAACAGAGGAGAATCGTGTTTATAATGTCGGCGTTTTTGTTTTAATTACTACTTATTTACACCAGCTATTTACATCAGCTGAAACACCTCTGAAATTTTAAATTATGAAATAAGCGGTGTAGTGTTTCATTACCAGGGAAAGAAATATTGTGCAAGTATATCAAGGCGGGGAATTGGCGGTGCAGTTTTACTTGGCCTCTTATGTCTTAGTTATTCACAAAGTAGCTAGGGTCACAGGTGAGGCGGATGATAATTTTGTTTCAATCGAGAGTGATAACAGAACCCTTTGTTGGCATTATTAGAATTTAAAGAACTGACCCCGTCGATAAGAATGAATTGCCTTTGAGGATTTAGTTTGGGATCGAGTTCTTAACATATCCTTGTACTTGAATGTCTAACAAATGGCGTCCCATTTCAAGTAGTTTCTTGCCACCTCTCCCAATTTTGTCACTTTGAGTCAATGCAATTGATACATTTCGAAATCCATTGTTAAGGACACCGTGATTATCATTTTCAATCAGTAAACATGACCTTAGAATTCGATTTTCGCCACAATTTTCTTTTCTTTCAAAAATCGTTCTTAGTCGTACATTGTTCTTTTCTCCTTTACCATTCTGGCTCTACTCTTAACGCAGAGTATCCTGTGTTTCTCTCTATTTTTCTGATCGGCCCAGTTTGCTTTATTTTAGAGCGAAAGAAATTTAAAAATGCTTTAAGACTACGGATATCAAATTTTAACGTTTAATTTTCGTCCTTTGAATCTGATATGTGTTGTCTAGCAACATTTGTCAAACAAATGTGCCCCTTAGCGGTTGTTATTACTTCAGCTGAAACGAAACCGCCTGACAATTGAATAATAACAATTTTTGACGTTTCTGTCCGAACTGTTCGAAGTCACTGAATTTTTTCTCGGTTGATTTCGGAACTGGTAAATCTGAAACTCAATTCTTTTGATTTCGACGTCGATATTTTCTTAGAAAAATAAATTAAAAGTTAGCAATCAGCAGAGTTAAGCAGGGCGAAACAGTCAGAATTTTCATCACCAAAAGCGAATATAATTTTCTCAAGTTAAAGCGGCCGTATCACCTGCCCAATTCCAATAAATTTTCAAACTAATGAACTGTTCTTATTTTGCTGCTATATACTACTATAATTTTCAAAATACATAGATTTGTTTCAATAAACTCCAAAACGCGACCAGGCGTAATTTAAAATTCGCTTTATTAGGATTTCATGAGTCACGTTTTAAAAGTTCGCTGTTGGTGCAAACTTAGTAGGAGATAAGTGGGTAAGCCTCGGTATCAAAACAAACAATGAAGCCACTTTGATTTTCACCCCACGGACAGATAAAGAATATTTAACATCTTTAACCTTTTTATTTCCTCCTTTAACTGAATATATGCATGTGACTGTATTCTATCGATTTGAGCCGACATCATAACCAGGCACGTTTGGTGTGGTGAATAAAATGAATGTGCAAAATGATAAATTTATGCACAGTTAATGATATGATTCTGGAAGTTTTTGATTATTCCGTTTTTATAGCGATTTGGTGCATTGTAATACTTATAACTTTCTCAGAGAACTGTCCAAGAGCATGTTTCTTCGTCGCTCTTGTTGAAGGCGAAACTATCTGTTTACCGTCAAAAGCAGGAAAAGGCTGAGCTAAAGAAAATTAAAATGTCTTAAACGATATTTGTGTGACAAAAGCCATAAGATTCTGTCATTTACTTGGACAATTCGTCGCTCATTGCTAAAAATGTGATGAAAAAAACAGGTAGCCTTTTTTGTCAAGATCAAGTGGGTATTGTCAGAGTGCCTTTGGGAAGATATCCGATCGAAGAAACATGCAATTTTCATTGCAGATCTTGGTTTTATTCAGACGGACTGGAAGGACCCTCCATGAGTAAAGAGAGCTCTCTGAAGACTCCATGAATAATCAGTCAGGCCTAGACGACTTTTATCCTCTCTCAGAATGCCCAGCAGAAGAAGAAATGAACAACTCGCAGAAGCTATTCGTTCAGGAAAAACTAAATTTGATTGCCACAGTCATTTCTTTATTCAGCAACATTGTCGTTGTCTGGACCATGCGAAAGAATCCACGAATGCGAAATTTAACACACCAATTGATCGTCAACATTGTTATGGCAGATATCCTCATTACAGTCTTTCCCATGCCTTACAAACTTTAGGCTCAAATAACAGGCAGCGACGCGGTAATGTTTGGTGGATTGCCAGGAATGGTTATCTGCAAACTGGTGGGTTACAGTCAAAATGTTTCCATCGATTGCTCTGTTCTGACCTTGACGGCAATTTCCATGGAAAGGTTTACGGTGGTCATGTGTCCTTTCAAGAGAGCCACTTTGAACCATAAAGCACGATATACTGTCATCCCTATTTGGATCATTTCCATTGTGATGTGTTCGCCTCTTCTTTACGTAAACCAGTTACTGGAATACGAAGGGAAGTTTTTCTGCCACGAAGAATGGACTCCGTTGTTGATTTCAGAAATATACTCCCCCAGCCGGAGTTACACCGTCACACATTTTGCATTGAATTATGTTTTACCTCTCATCTTCATAACAGTTCTGTACTCCTGTATAACGTCATGCTCGACCTTACTCGGCCGCTAGAAAGAAACTTGTGAGGATGCTAAGAGTTATCGTATGTCTCTTTGGCTTCCTTATCACGTTGTATTTCTACTTCTGTTTTACAGCAAGAAATACCTAGTACGCCCCGTTCCAGAAACCGTGATTTTCTATTGCCTTTTTGTCGGACACACTAGCAGCGCCGTAAACCCTTGTATTTATTTTGCCATTCAGCAGGTTATACGCTCCATCTGCCGTGGGAGATCTTCACCCTTGTTAGGATGTATTATTCTACACAGATCATCATTCAACCTGCAGGTTAATTCTGGTCTTGTAGATCAGACAGAAAGTCCTTCAAATGTAGAAATGACGTACAGAAATCAATTTCTAGAGTTTGGCACCACAACTCAAGTTGTCATAAGAAATGTAAGCCGCATATATTATGAAAACGTATTGTAAACATCTGATCTTCATGATATTCACAACTCGGTCAATCACTTGTTCCCAGTTTTCACCCGTTTCTCCACACACTGCATTCTCGTTATTTCAAGCTACATGAAATGTTTTGTGTAGGACCGAGGGTTTTCATTTTTCGGCATCTTGATATCCATGAATTATTTTCGATATATGATTCGAGTGGCACTGTAAGCCGAAGTGTCAAAAAAGGGAACGAGTTTCTGTTCATCTGTTCGTAACGAGGGGCAACAAAAGCTCGTACAAGCAATTTTTCAATTTGATACCCCAGCACGTTTGCTTAGGCAGTGGTACAAAGCTTTCAAATGGCATCTTTTGGAAAAGGTTAACCAATTTTGAATTCAATTCGGTCATGGTACCATCACAGCAATATTTCTGTACTTCGGCTATCGATTTCTTCTCTTTTCTAACCTTCCCCGTTAGAATCATGAACAAGAGTACCCAAATTATTAAGGTTAGGAATTCTACTCAGAAAATATTTCAATAATTTTAAGGGGACGACTGGTAACAACTGTATTTTTCTCCTGTGCCATGTAAAGCTTTCTAAGACAGATTGTTTATCAGAAAGTCAGGAGTTTCTCGAGGAGAGATTTGTTCAGAAGAGAGTTCGTAAAGAATAGTTAAAAGCTAAAAGCTAAGTAGTGTTTAATGGCATTGAATCCGAATGACCAGCAGAAAATATACCGGTATGTCTTAATATGTCCGGATATGAGTCTCTCGAAAGTTTCTAAAAAGTTGCCGGTCGGCAAACTCATTAAACTTGTCGAATCCATTGGATTTTACTTTGCAGAGTGTATTTCATCATAAAGCATATATTAACATGGTTTCTAAGGAGAATTCTACCAGATAATCAAGAGGTCAAAAATGCTATTTGGCTGGATGACAAATCTTTTGTGCATGGCGAGAACGCAAAAGACTCAAATCATACTTCAAACGATGTTATAATGAGTATTCTAGCTCATGCTAAGCGACAATAACGTCTTCACGGTTGCTGATACCTCAGATAGAAATTGACCAAGGGAAGACCGGTCAGAGTTTTAATCGTAGCAGGAAGGTAATGAAACAAAACGTAAATTTTTGTTTTTTTTTTTTCAATTTACGCTTTGCCTTTACTTTCTATTAAAAGTGTTCCCGTGTGTGAAAAGACGTTTACATTCTCTTTTTATACACAATCTGCATTACAATTTGGTGAACTCATAACAATTATGACTGTCCATTATAAAAGCGTTTCCCTTCCTTTGTGTCACCGCAATATATACATCAAAACTTAAGACCACAAAAGCGACCTAGATCCCGTCATTCCCCGCCCTAAGGGATCTTTTGCAAACAGCTTGATAAACTTTCAGGATATACTTCCCGCGTACAGATATTTTAGTTTAGAAATTAGCGAAGAAATTCATAGTTTGTTCTCTCGGAAAAATGCGTCCACGAGCCCATCATTTCCGTTCATACCGCATTTAAACCCTGCCAGTTTACAAGCAAAAGTCAACGTATCATTCAGTGAAGATCCTTGCATAAGGCTCCAAATGGCACCGGCAACAAATGTGTCCCCGGCTCCAAGGGTATCAGTAACTTTCTCAGGTGGGAAGGCATCGCTGTGGGTTTCCATATTTTCCGGCCCGATTCCATCTGCACCTTTTATTCCCCAGGGACATATAACTGTGGCACCTTTCTTACATTTCGTATGTAGCGATTTAACGGTCTCAGAAGGCGAGGAAAAACCCATGAATTGGCCAAAATCTTTGCTTACGAAAACGACATCAGCTTTATCAAGCAACAATAAAAGACTGTTTCTTGGTTTTTCCAACTCTACGGAAACAATGATTTTGTTCTTTGGTAGTTGAGCGGAATTAAAATCTTCAACAGCGGAGATCATCTTCACAATCTCGTCTTCATTCCTTCTGCCTTCAAAGTGAATCCAGTCGTAGCCCGACAAGTCGAGTTTTTCAAAGGTGTCGTTTGTTAACTCTGGAAGGTTATTTCTTGAATGGACGACCGTTCT
Organism: Pocillopora damicornis; assembly: GCF_964200805.1. NCBI lineage: Eukaryota > Metazoa > Cnidaria > Anthozoa > Scleractinia > Pocilloporidae > Pocillopora > Pocillopora damicornis. The sequence goes on from NC_142671.1 coordinate 9,892,272, forward strand.
GCTGCCAGTTGTCAAGCTGAGCGTTACAAACGAAGTTGGAGTTCCACAGCCTCTATGGCGAACGCAATTATCATATCGTACCCCTCCCTCGAGCAAATGTTTGCAAACAAAGTCAGCCTCCCCGCCATGTGACATTGAACCAAGAAACTCGCACTCCATTCCCAACTTAGCTAATATCGAGGCATTCGTACAAGCATTGCCTCCCGTTTGCCATCTCTGTGAAATTGCTCTGAGATCTTCGTCCTCTTCCGGATAACGTTCACATGTGTTCACAATATCAAGGGCGATTAAACCCACACAAAGGATTCGTCGACGACCCATAACGGTTTAGTCTATATTGTTGAAACTCCCAGGGCAAGATGGTATTCATAGGTATTGTGCCACAGATAAAAAAAAGTAGCGAGTATATGATTCGAGTGGCACTGTAGGCCGAAGTGTCAAAGAAGGAAACGTGTTTCTGTTCACCTGTTCGTAACGATGGGCAACAAAAGCTCGTTCTAAGCAATTTTTCAATTTGATACTCCAGCACGTTTGTTTAGGCAGTGGCACAAAAAGCTTTCGAATGGCATCTTTGGGAACAATTAATAAACACGGGGTTAGCATGGATGGCAACGAATCTTCTGGGCGCGATCAAAATTGACATTGATATTGTTGACATGGCGGAACACCAGACGTGATCCAAACGAAAAACGTTGAACTTTCCTTTTTACGGGGTGCGAGCTTAATATGAATGGAAATGATATTCTTGTGGCTAGATTTTTTCGCTTCAGAACGACATAAATTCAGGCAGTAGTAGAGCCATATATAGGGACAATGTGTGAGAAGAGAAAACTATCATGTGCTAATTTACTTCGATTATCGCTGATAAAAAAGTTCGAAATATTGTTCCTGGAAATATAAATGTTGGAACGAGCTATCGCAGGGAAGCTCCAAAACCTCGTCGATTCATCGTTATGATATGTGGAAGCGTGCGATGTAACTGCGACCTCTCAAAAGAACGAAGTGCGATATTCGTTTGCATTACTTTTGCATAGTATTACATATCAGCGTTGTTTCAGTTCGTCCACTTGTACCTGCTGCGATCAGCGACTGTAACTGTTATTAATCGCCGAGATTATTTCTTTAACTAGCGTCTAACTACAACTGCCACTTGTTGTACATGGTAATTTAGTATTATAAACTGAGTTGATAAAGTGAATTGGTCACCGTAAAGATTTCCAAAGCCCACATTTCGAGCGTTAGCCTTCCGTCAGAGTATTCTGTTATATTATATTCTGGTTTTTGGCTGGTACGCACAGGCGTTGTGATCAGTTTTGAAAATCCGTCAATCCTGAATGAATAATAACAAATTTTTAGGCAAGAGGCCATCTGTTTTTGGCCTGCTTGTTCTCTTGGTTTTATGTTAGCGTTTTTGATGTCATTTTTAATGGATAATTACGAGGTACATGAGGTATAATTCCTGAGGTACATGGTATTGTAAATATTTCTAACATAAGCCGCAAGTAGGCCTAGAACATACGGTCTCGAGATTGATATAATAGTTTCACCCGAATTATGAGATAATTGTTTTCTTTCAGCACAAGAAGAGTTAGGGTCGGGGAAATGTTAGGGACTGGAGTCGAATTAATGGTATGTTGATATTTAATTTTGGTTGACGAGTGTTATACAATTATAATTACGGTCATTGTGGCTCAGTTTAAATCGAAAGCCATTAAACGAAATAGATGAATACTCCTCAAGAAACTGATAGAAGCAAATCAATAGTATTTAAATTTTAAATTTTTCTCTTCTAAACTGTACTTAAATCATCCATTCATCATGAATGATAAACAGCAGCTCTCTACAAGAGAGTTAAGTTAACTCTTAAAAGATCCATGATTATTCTCTCACCAACCATCTGTTCCGCGCTATTTAAAGCAGATATCTTTTATCGAAATTAGATGGACGCGGCTCATAGTTTTATTCCTAATTATTGTATAAAGATATATCTCAGTATAAGTGTGGCCTCTTCATCCCTAAGGGTAAGAGGCTGAGCTGATTTTGTAGCACTATGATGTAGATTGCGATCAGAGGAGTTCTATTTTTGACCATTAATTTAAAATTTGCAGCTGCCTTTATCCTCCCCTAACATGATGTTTTGTTGATGAGGTTGCCCCAGCTATTTTAGCGGGCACGTTCCTTCTGCATTCAAAATCAAAGATGTACCAAAACCGTTTAGTTTTTTTTATTATGCTCTTGTAAACGATATAAAACTGATATGAAGTTTGGTCCCAATTCTTTAACTTATTGGTTATTTGATGTGCCAGAGTATATGAAATATGCATTGATTTCGACTGCTTTTATTCAAATAATGTTTACTTTTGTATTTTTCATACTCCAATACTCCGTAGGTATCGAGCTTAAATTAAAAGTTCCTGCTAAGCTCTTACTTAACTAGTAGAGAAGCCTCGACTATGCTCTGTTCTGTTGTAAAGCACAACAGCTGGGGGGAAACACGAGACGTACTTCTTGAGTGCTCTTGCCGCTTCCTAAATGCTTTACAACAGAACAGAGCACAGTCAAGGCTTCTGTATTTGTTTATAATAAAGAATCCGTTAAATCCCCCAAGAATGACTTTCAATTTTCAAAACAAACTTTATTTTCAAAGCGAATAACAGTGTCGTCAGCATGCTCTATACTCTCATAAAGCACGCTACAATAAGCCAATCAGAATCCCTGTTAGAACGGTTCAAACAATCTGATTGGCTGTACAAGACTAAAGCTGTCAAAAGTGTCAAACCATCAAAGTTGAAAAACCATCAAAGTTCACAATCTGCGATAGTTTACAAACTAAAATAGTTCGGCAGGTCGATTTTAACGCTTTTGCCTGAAGTTTTTAATACAGAATCTTCAAGTGAAATGTTCAGTGAACTTCAGCCGAATTATGGCTCACAAAAAACACGCGAGTTTTTTTCACATGACAAGGTAGAAAACAAACTGTTTAACTGAATTTATTCTTTCCAAAGATCATCATAAGGTAATAGGTTTGTAGTGTCAATAATTTTTACACTTAAAACGTTAAAAACCCATTGTTGTTTCAAGAGGTCCATTAGTTGAGCCACAGGTGAACAAACTTTATCCCCAGGCTACCACGTTGGTCGATGGCATTTTGACAAAAGAAGTGAGTTCCTACTCGTTTATCAACCCACTGGTATTTCATTTTATCGTGATTATCTCCGCGCACGGGTGAAGTATCTTTAAAGAGATACCTTTTTTCATTAATCGCAGGTAAGACGTTTACTGTGTATTTACACAAAAGGAAAATAGAAGGACGTTACTTTCTCTTGATTTACTTGAAAAGTAATCTACTCATGCTTTACAATGTATTTACACCAGAGACAGTAATGTAATATTATATTCTCTTGAACTCAGCCATCATTATAGATTAACAGAGTTTTGAGGGAAGGAACTTTTTCGTAAGGTTATCTGTATACCATCAAGCTCGTGACAAATGTTGTATTGCTGAGGGCTGACAATTATCCTAAGATGTAACCAAATCCTGAGTCCACCTTTTACTTTCAAGGAAGACTGTTAGGCTGCGTCGCCAACTCGACAGGTGGAAAAAATAAAGATCTATAACCACGTTGAGGAGTTTAATTTTAAAAGCTGAAGCTCTTTAGCGAATGTTAGCCCTGCGTTGAAACAAGTAAGTGCGCCATTATTTGTTATGTCTCTCCGCCTGTTTTGTCCTTCAGTGAAACCAAGAAGGTAGGGCGCCCCAAACTGAACAAAAAATTTCAACAGCGAGTACCAGCTAAAATTCAGACTTTACCATTTCATATTTAACGTAACTTGGATCCAATAGACTTCTCTTTCGGTAGCGGTAGCCTCTTTGTTTACTAAAACAGGTGCTTGTGGAAAACCTCCTCTAGTTTCAATGTATATTTTATATTGTCGGATAAATTTATCGTTTAAAAATCGTGGGCACTTCACGTTGTTAAATCGTGTACAACACAATCCCGAGCAAGATGTTTTCTAGTAGGCATGTTAGACGACAAACTGTCACATGCTGCGCGAAACGCACCTACAGCGTCTTTAAGTTCGGTGCAATCAAATTTTTCTAAAACAATCTTCAGCCATAACAGAGGAAAACAAAAAGAGAGAGGCTCAAAACAGCTGCATAAGAAGCCAATTATATAAATTAAGGCTTTTGGTTGGTTGTTGTCAATGGTTGTTGTCATTGCGCAACTTACCAAAACCCAAATTAGATGACATTAGTAAGAATGTATGTACTAAGAAGACTGGCATGTTACCAATGGTCACGCTGTGCCCGTCAAATAAAAACTACACCATATCTTAACCTTTTATACCCTAATATCAATATACATATTCTCCATACTGTTCTCTATACATTTCCTGAATTGCTGACAAGAAGAAGTTGTTTAAAAATCACGAGCTTCTTTAGTTGGGCATTATCACATCCTCTATACTCATGACCTCAATGAGTGATCCAGGGTGATACTGCACGTAGAAATTAGATGCTAGCTCTCTCTTGATACCAGTGACTCTAAGGGGTCCAAGATTTCATTTCCCTGGTTGATTTCTTCACCGCTTCACCCGCTGTTACCAGATGTTTCTCACTAAATTTTTTCTAGCTTTTTGGTAACTTCATGTCTTAGAATTTTTTGTTGAGCTTAGTGAGGGGCCCTGAAGTCTTAGGTTATTAATCGCGATTGATATGATCGTGTAAAATCCAAACACCACTTCACTAACTCCGTTGGTTTTCTTTTGTTTTTCCATTTGAACGCTGTTTTGTTTAAGAATCTTATTATTTTACATCGCTTGCGAGGAATGCTTTAGTGTAAAAATGTACCTGTTCGTATTGGGTTTCAGTTCGGTTTCATAGATCGCAGTTCAAATCCAGTGCAGCCTAAGGTAAGCCCAGCCGCAAATGTAAGTGTTATTCGTTAAGTTCCCGCTATCCTTTTCTTTAGTTTTATTTTAAAGTTTTGTGTTTTTATAACTATCAGTTTTATTTTTAACCGCACTTAAATCGATTTGCCGTAAACGGAGTTGTCGTCAGGGCAAAATCTTGAAAAAAAAAGCGACTTAATAACGATTTATTGCTGATGGTTTCCCTTATGACAATACTTAATCAACATAAGAATCCTCTAAAACTTAAAAGTGGCGTTTTTAACGAAGGAAGACTAATAAAAGAAGCAAACTGACTTAGCGTTAAATCAGATATTTCTTTAAACTCACAACTCAGTTTAAGATGGGAAAAGCTTTTGAATGGATGGATCCCTATGTGTTTTACATAATTTAGTTGGAATTTCTCTGCCCGGAACAAAATTACATATATATCCTGTTGCCTGGAGGTATATGATGAAAAAGTAATTTCGAATGATTGCGGTGAGATGCGATGCTTAAATAATTTTGAATAACAACTTAACATAATTAGCATATGCTATGACAAAGGTTTCATATTCTCTTTAGCCTTGGGAAACTTCCTGACAATTAGCCTGGCGAGGAGTCACATAAAGACAGTATGTCTAGCTGATGTCAGCATGCACAATGCTGATGATGGCCAGTCAAATTAATTGAAACTGAAATTCTCCTGAGCCCAAATGGAAGAGTTTAATTTGCAAAAAAGTTCAAATCAAGCAGTCGATGAGCGTTCCTTTTCTCAACTAATCAATAAAAAGCTGAAGCTTTACATATGGTAAATCAAACCGCCAGCGCCGAAAGCGCCATACTTGAATATGTCGTATGCAAATGCTGAATCTTAACAATCACTTAATTTAAATAATTTGTTCGCAATAGCGAACAAAAACTTCCAGTTGCACTATCGCAAAAGGCGAACTTCGTTTTGATTTTACAAAACATCTCAAGCCATCCTGTTTTGTTTTCGGCTTTTTTCTTAATTTTTTGAATGGAACAGAATCAAGACGTTATCGCCTGAAAAAATCTTTGTCTGAGCATAATGTAGTTAATCTGATCGCTTTTCATCTTGGGCTACTCGCAAATTCTGAAGGAAAATTGACACTCTAGATACATTAAAGTATTCGTAGTTTTTCGTTCTTGTCACCTTTAATTCCCTTTATTAATTCCCGTTAGCGCCAACAGTTCGAATTATCTGACCAGTGAGTGACTGACAGAGCCAAAACGATTGTACTGCTTGTTTAGACAATTTAATTGAATGGCGCCTGCCTTATACTTAGCCATTGGGCACTGCAAGGAAGTCAATACATCTCCAAAAATTAGCTGAAAGCCCAATGAATATAATCACTTTATGTAAATTGCGATATCTATCCTGAAATGATTTAAATTTGGACTGAATTGCCTAGCCAGTGGATTAGCCACGGGCAATAAGCACAGCAATTGGGGCTTTTACTTTATACAGCAATACTCTTCAAGTACTCTACACTACATCAAGGTCTGGAAAAATCTTGAATGGAAAATATTAATGAATGACTGGCTACGGGTAAAAAGTGAGTGCACATTTAATGTGACATTGATAGGTAATGTTCACTTGGCTCACCTTTTGAAGAAAAAATATCTATCATTCTACATCATGCTTTTGTCAGTTCAGTCGCTGCCTGACAAATAGTCATATTTCATCTCAATGGTTCTGGAAGCTCCAATAAAGGACCATGACATTTCCACTCCTCAATCCGGATTTAAGAAATGTATCGTTAGTATGCTTGCTAAGGATTCATGTTTGTATAGTAAGTCCAGTTTACAGCTCCATTTTATTTCAATTAATAGAAATTGGTCAAGGGATAAAAATGTTGTCAGGTTAAATTTTAGACACAGTGGGTGATCTAGTACAGGTCCAAAAAATTACGCTGCACTTGCTACGCCACGAGAGTTCACAGAATGCTTATTTACATAAACTTGATTCCCCGTCGGGCTCGTGCTATATACAAGGTTATAATCACCCGGGCAGCGCACGAAACATATCTGTTTATGGAAAATTTAAAGAGCTTGCTTTCAATTCTTCGGAGCTTTATTCTTAAGGATCTCGAAAGAGATTTATTTTTGAAATTCCGAGTGTAATTCAATTGTCCGGTATTTCTTTCTTCTTTTTGTTGAGACAAACTTAAGTGTTTCTTTTCTTGTCGAGATGTCAGTTTCGATAAAAACAACAGTCATGAAAATTTGACATCAGCCGCCATACAAGTATTTCAAAAGGGATTTGATCATAAAGAGAACGAATCGATAAATCCATATTTTTATGTACAAAGAGAAACAAAACAATTCGATATTAGTTGTTTGGAGCATAACGTTTCTGTGAAAAAATACATTGATACAAAACGCCAAGTAAATACGTACCCTAACTAATAATAGCACTATGGTTTTAAAAGCCAGTTGGCAGATGACAGTTAATGGTTCATTCGTGACATGTTATGCACATCTAACGCAGAAATTTGTATTCACGCTGCTGGTTTGTATCTCTTTAAACAATGTATAACTGCTTTGTGATTGTCATTTCGTGATTGTAAGTTATTTCTGGTCAAGTGATCGACGAGAAAGTGTGTAAAATGCGTCTCGATCTTGAATACATCAGGGCAAAGAAAGAGATCGCGAAAGGCCATTAGGATTATGATAACAGCCATTCAGAATCCACACCCTAAGGAAATAATAACAAATGAGATAAAAATACAACTGTCCATCATTTTCTGTCATGTGAGAGACCATTGTTCTTGAATTGGCAGCTGGCAAAACAGTTGCTTAACTAGAGCTCTATCTCTGCCAAAAGAAGAGGAACCATTTTGGTTCAAAAATGAGAATAGTTATGAACAATGCAGCGGAAAGATGGGCAACATGACCATGAGTCACGTAATGAGTAAGTCTCTAATGAGGAGAGTGGGGATAAGTAGAGGAACACGTAGCTGGACTCTTTAAACAAATATGTATGTGGAGCATTTGTACTCCTTTACTTTCATATAGCTGCAAATTACAGTCAGTAGATATGTCTCCGTGTGGTAAAGTTGTTATTATATCCATAGTTAACTAGTTGTTTATACACGGCTTGCCACTGTGACTCTAAAAGGTAAATAACGAAAACCCCGGCGATGAAAAGACTAAGGAGAATCGTTAACATCAAGAAAAAAAAATTGCAAGCCCATTGTATGGCAGAAGATGATTACGGAAAAGTCGATTAGTTTAGTCTCATTTATGACCTAAAAGGTTTGAAATGTGAAATTTCAAACAGAAGTCCTCTCTCAACTCGTTGATATTTAATTTTTTTGCTTGTTGTTATCCGAGAACAGATCGAACGAGTATTTCACACGAAGCAGCTATTGTTAATCGCAGGATAAGACTCAATTTTCACATTTTTTTTTCTGTATCATATTCTGTTTCAGCTAAAACAAGAAGCGATAGAAACAAAACAACATGAGCTTTGTGAATACTAATCAAACCAACGACACCTTTTCTGATGAAGACGACTATTACATAGATGATGGCTGCCCTCCGAGTAAGGAAGCAACGAGGCCTCAATATTTGACCAAAGTCATGATGTACGCCCTTATGATAGTGGTGTCCTTGATCGGAAATGTCTTGATAATATCTGTTACTCGACGCACCCGAAGTATGCAGAAGGTAGCTTTCCACTTTGTTATAAACATGGCCATCGCCGATCTCGTTACCACGTTGATTAACATGCCGGAAGCCTTGACGGTTGAGATACGAGATTCAAATGACTGGTTGGTAACAGGAGACGCAGGAGTCATTCTCTGTAAGCTATTGCCCTTGTGCCAAGACGTCTGTGCGTTTTGCTCTATTCTTAGCTTACTAGCGATTGCACTGGACAGGTTCCTCGCCATCTGCTTGCCTCTTAAGAGAATCATGACAGGAAGAATCGCTAAGGTTATTATTGTAAGTACTTGGCTGATTCCTTGCCTTTCAAGTGCCCCAATGTTGGTAGCAAACATTGTCGTAGAAGATCATGGACAGTTTTTTTGTATTGAAAAGTGGCCAGTTCCTTTCGACGACGAAAAGACAGCAAGGGATTACACAATAACTCTGTTTGTGCTCTTCTACGCTCTTCCATTAATAATCATATCAACTTTGTACAGTTGCGTCATCTATAAGATCTGGCGAAGGAGGGCTCCAGGACACCGCTTGGCCTCAACTACTCGACTTTACACCCGTAGCAGAAAAAAAGCATTAAAAATGTTCATGGCAATCGTTCTTTGTTTCGCACTTTGCTGGCTTCCGTATCACGTCTTGTTCTTTTTAGAGACCTTCGATACGGACTTTTACAAATGTGGAGTGCCTCTAACTGCGGCCTTTGTTTCTTTTTTTCTCTCCCATGCCTTAAGTGCACTGAACCCATGCATATACCTGATATTCAACAAAGACTATCGAACTGGGGTAAAGCGTTTGCTAGGATCCTGTGCTAAGTGGTCAGATACGGTACACCCTGAATTTAACACTGGTAGTGATATTAACACACAAACAGGCGTCCAGGAGGATCGGGAGATGACCACGTTTCAAGCTCAAAGTCCTCAAAGCGGCATCAGAAACTCGTCACTGAGAACAATAAAAAAAAAGTAGTAATCAAAATGATCCTAATTTCAAAGCACCTATGGTTAGCTTCAATCTCGGTTTCAAATATTTATCATGAACGTGGTATACGCTCGATTCCAGAAACATTGACACTGGAAAAGCGTTAGACAATAAATTTTGAAGTCCAACGAAATGGGTACGCTTGTGTAAAAGATAATAGCTATAATTATTGTTCTCGGCGAAAGATGGATGCCATTCACACATTGCTGATAGAAAAGAATTATTTTAAAAAATTATTTCAGTCTTCAAATTTAACTAATGATTTATGTAAAGGTTCAAGCATTTAAGGTTTCCACATTTTTGCAACTGAGTGAGTATATCATAATCGCTGGCTAACTGAACCGAGTGTGATAAGCCAAGTATTGTTAATTTTTGGAGCAGCTTAGGAAGAACAAAATAGCTTACTGTCTCGCTGCTGCTACCTACCTGATTATTTCGATGAAAGAAGCAGCAAATAAGATGAGTACGGTTGACCAGGAACGTCCAGAAGTTCTTAATTCTTATCCGCAAGAACGAACTTCTGTAATCACAAGTCGCTTTACTAGCATTGCGCGGCGAGAGAATATTTTCTACCGGCCGCACGTCCACATATGCGAATTGTATCTTTTGTTGAGGTGTCTGAGGTTGATACGAAATAAAGTTTTCATCTGAACTTCGATGGGCGATTTTTAATCATTGGAGACCCAAGTTATGCTATCCCTTCCTCGGAAGTCACAAAAATATGAAAGTTACGTCAGTAGTGCTTTCTTGAAACTCAAATTAATTTCTGTATCACTCACTCAAATACGTTGCCGAAGTTGTAAGTGAGTGTTCCAAGGAAAAAAATGAAAACAATTTTCAGTAGTAGAATACAGTGGAATACTGCGTATGGTGAGGCTCAGCACAATGCGGGAAGAATTTCTAGTTCGTTTTTCAATAAGAAAACAAATCCACTTCGAAGGGATCCTTTGAAGATTTTTAAATGTAGATTGCTCTGGATTGAAGAAGAAGCTAGTTTGAAAAAAGAACCAATAACAACAATTGCAGAAATGAAAACGACGGTAGAAAGAGGCAGCTATGGTTGAAATATCTGTGGTTTTAAAGAAAACGATACAACTGATACAATAAGAAAATAGTCGAATTTAAACTTATTGCTCAAAGAGTTAATAGAGTTATTCATTGTCATTTGACCTTTTGTCCTCGTTTCATTGTAACATAATGCCTAGCTTTTTTAGTCTTTTTTGGGTTGTTCGTTTTCTCTTAAAGGAAGGCGATTTGGCGTTGTTAAAGCGGACAGTGTTGGGAGCACCTTATCTCCTCCGTTCTCTTCGCGTTTGGGCCACACCCTAATCAATCTTTTTCTAAATCGAAAAAGGACATCACATTTTCAAAGAAATATTGATATCTGGACTACATGTGCAACCTAAAGTGCAAACTCATTTACATTCACGGTTAATTTGGAATAATTATAGTCGTTAGACGATCATACCCTTTGGTACCCTTTTTCGTAGGGAGGAAATCAGGGTAAATTTTTGTTTTGTCACTGGCTAACCTTGGTCCACGTGACCAGGGTTAGGGACAAAGGCTCCAGAATCATTACATTGCATTTTAACTTTATTCCATGCAGTTTTTAATCTAAAACGATGTGCACCAAACATATATTTAGGGCAAATGGAAAAGTGTCGTCAGTGTTATCTTGGTATGGCTTCCTCCCTCCTACGCCTGTGATCTAAGAAGACGTTTCCTGTAGTCTCAAATGATTTTTTACCAGAAATAATAAGATGATCCTTATTTGGGAAAATAATGCTTATAATGGGTGTTTCGTGGTCAATTAAAATATTTCAATTTCAGTTAACCAGAGAAGCCTCTATTTTAAAACAAAACTTAATGCTCAGCCTTTGGTACCAAAAGACAATTTTTCATCTTCATACATACACCAGAAAGGTTCTGTATGTGGCCCCATGTCGGACGTGAGTGAGTTTGAAGTGAACTTAGATCATTAAACACTTAAAGAATATATGAATGGCGATGATTCCCAATTCAATATAATTTGAATATGAAAGAAGATCAGCTGGCTTATGTAAGCCTTTCTCGCGACGCTTTGAGTGTCATTTATAAGCTTACGATCGCTTTTAGGAGATAAACCATAACGTTACCAACGCCATGAATCGCAGCTCAAACGCGACAAACAACACATTTTTGAATGACCTTAGCGAATTTTTTCTCTATGACTACTGTCCTCTACTTTCACCGGAGGGATTACTCATGAGAGCAGCAAAAATAACAGGATTCGCCGTTATAATAGCAACATCTTTGTTTGGAAATCTGTTAGTAATAATCGTCACTCGCAGAGATCAAAGGCTGAAGAAGGTGGCCTTCACTTTTGTTGTAAACATGGCCATTGCAGATCTTCTCACCACAGTCATCAACATGCCAGAATCTCTTTATGAGCAGATAAAAGATACAGATGAATGGATTGCAGGTCACATCGGGGTAGTGTTGTGTAAACTTTTACCCTTCTGTCAACAAGTTTGCTCGTTCTGCTCTGCTCTCAGTTTATTAGCCATAGCATCCAACAGATTTTTTGCTATTTGCTTTCCACTGAGGAAATTACTGACTCGAAAACTGTCTACAATTATAATTGTGAGTACGTGGTTGATACCTAGTTTTTTTAGTGCACCAATGTTTCTGGTAAACAATGTGGTAAGGGAAAAAGGAATTTTTTTTTGCGTTGAAGAATGGTCAGCCCCGTTTGATTCCTTGGAGTCTCCAAAATATTATACCGTAATTCTTTTTGTGCTCTTCTACATTCTACCACTGGCCATTGCATCTGTGTTGTATGGTTGCGTCATTCGCAAAATTTGGAAGAGAAAAATTGTTGGAAATCACTCATCCAAGACAAAACGGCTGCTTTCTAGAAGCAGACGTAAATCATTGAAAATTTTTATCACCATTTTGGTTTGCTTCGCATTTTGTTGGCTCCCAGATCACGTAGCCTACTTCCTAATTGATGATAACGAGGAATTTCGTGATTGCGGCTTGCCAAGAGACATTTATTATGTTTCATTATTCTTTCCCCATGCAATAAGCGCGTTAAATCCTTGCATCTATATCATATTTAACCAAGACTTTCGGTCTGGCACGAAAGATTTGCTAATCATGTGTCGTCGGGTACTATTTCGATGGAACGAACTCGTGGACTCGAGGAATAGGTCGTCATGCAACGACAAAATGAGTTGGGATGAAGAAAAACACTTAGAGGTTTACCCACTTTATTCGTTGAAGACAAGAAGACCACCAAAGATGAGCACTGAATACTGCAAATCATACGTTTAAAAGGTCATGAATGGCGGTCTCATTAATACATATTTTCAATTGTTCATTAGACTTCATTTGACTTTTAGAAAAAATGCAACATAAATTCAATCACTTAGGACCAAAGCGTTACTGATGAAGCGCAGTATTGGCTTCTTAAACGTTTCTCTAAGAAGTGGCTTTTAAAAGGAAAATAAACATAACACATACAGTGTTCATTATTGACCTTTCAAAAAATATTAATAAGCGTACAACAAATAGCTGCAATTAGTGTTGGCGTCCTTGCCTAAAAAACTTCAACTACTTTTTAAGTGCGGAGGTAAATATAGAGTTTAGAAGGCCATAGACGGCATATTAACAAGTCTACCACAGAAAAAACTTTTAGTTTAAACAAATATCTATCAAGAATATTTTAATACAACTTTGGTGATTATTTATTATCCTTTAATCAATGCGATAGTTCAGAAGCGATTGCGTGCAGTTTTCTCGAAATGCTTGAATGCGGAAACTGGGGAATATCACATTATTTTTTTGCCGACCATGACGCGAACCTCTATGAGCATTGAATGGAATGCAAAAATCTGAAGAAGAAAAGCGGAAGCAGTAAAAAGAAAGTATGTGAATGCTAAATTGTATGTTATTAGCGAAAACATTAAAAGAAATATTACTTACATTATGTACGTTCTGAGAGGAAGTTGTGGTTATTTGTGACCCTCCACGGAAAAAAAAAGTGAAACTTGCCTTATATAATTTCTTATGCATCATCACTACTACTCGGTGCTCGTTGGAATTTTCCAAGTGGTTAAATAGAGCTCCCTTTGGCCCAATTTTCGCTCACACTCTTCGGTTTTGTTTAGTTTGCAGCATACTGAAAGCCTGTCACATATGACACCAGTTAGTATGTCTGGTTTAGCGCATTAGGGAGTTCAGTCTCGCCATTTGCCACTGCAATGGTAAAGCATCGAAACGCCAAATCTGACTGATGGGGCCCAAGATTTAAATTTTGCTCAGGGACTCATTTTAATTTTGTTTCGAGCTCAAATGATAGCTTTCTTCGTTCGATAAACGAGCGCAACTTGAAATCCATCATCTCTCTTAAACTATTTACCCAGCTGTCTTTGGTTTTGGGTGACCCAAAGAGCATGCGCGTGACTAAATAATCCGGTTGAATGGATGGATGCCTTTATTTAAAAATAAGAATAAACCTCAGGGTAGCCCCGTCAGAAGCCCTAAAGAGCCACCTGCTATCAATGGGAGCCCTGAGTATAAACTAAATAAAACACATTACAATTTCATGCGAAATACAAACAAGAAGATATAAAGCACATTTATAAGGCTTCAGATTTCTAAATTTAAAATTATGTATATATATATATATCGAAACGCCAAATCTGACTGATGGGTCCAGTTTAGGGTTCTCTCTCGACCTCGTTGTACCACGTTAACCATCCTCCCCACCCTTTCCCCCTAATATTTTCCCCTTTCCCCTCGTCCTTTCATCACTTCTATTTCCACGAGGAAGCAGCCAAGTGAGTTTGCACCGGATCAAATTACACCTGCACCTCTGCATACATTGCATTTATCCAGAAATTTTTATTACAATATGTCCTGGGTAAATTAGTATTTTCTATTAATATCCTTCTTCTTGGTCAACATCAGTCTTGTGCCGTAACTGTATAGTTCATCAAAAAGAGATCAGTTTATCACGGCTGATGAACGGCTGCATGCGGTTATTATTAAATTGAAGTAAAATTGCAGTATCATAAAGAAAAAAAATTTAGTTGACATGAATAAATTACTGTACCTGACTTGAACAAGTGCTGAGGAGATTAAAGCGCGGTTTATTTTATAGGTTGCTTAAAACAGCTATATATAAATCTTAGAATCGTGAATGTGCTCAAAAGAATTATTCCTCGTATTCAAAAAAGTATCCATAGCATTTTTGCAAAAGGTCAGATTTAAGCAGGAACACTAAGTAGTTTTGTTTTTTTTTTTTTCAGTGGGTGAACCAAGTTCAATTATATGCAAGGGCAAATAAGCGTTTCAGGTCTTCGCGATGTAAGGGTTGCCATGAATTTGAGTTAATGGGCCTTTTTCAGTAAATGATTAAATAGACACTATGGAATGCAAACGGTTATGGTCTTTAAGGAGCTATTTAGTTAGCTTACAATGGATGGACTGCTAAAAATGGACTTAGCAAATACCAGTTTTAAATCCACATGTAGCCACTTTCAACACCCTCATTCTCATCTCAAAAAACGTCTGTTAAATTTTTCGGTTAAATGTATTGGCATTTGGGCGACCTTATCTTTGCAACGCGCTCAACCTTAGAATTGTATTTTGGCTTAGTAGAACCAGTCGCTTCCAGTGATTGATTCTCAAGGCCGGTAAAAATTCGTGCGCAGCTTTCGTACATTTCGCTGAGTCCCTTCCGATAGTTTTTGTTGAAGATGAAATATATACAAGGGCTGATAGCTGCGTTAGAATGCATAATAAATAATGCACAGAAATGAAAGTTGACTTCATCTATTCCAGGCGGTATTTTTTTTATGTTCCAGACGAAGAGGAGAAGGCAGCTAAATATTGTGACAGGCGTGATGCAAGAAACGAACACAACGACCACCGTCACAACTTGTTTTAACACTCTTCTGTTTTCTTGTTCACGCCTTTGTCGCTCCCGACAGGAGTGTTCAGTGGGTCCTTTCTGCTTCCAAACTTCAATTGCAATGGCTGTGTACAATATAGTAATCACCGCGATAGGAAAAAATACCAGCACCAAGAAAATGATCAAAAAGTAAACTTTTTGAGTGGAGGCAGTTTCAAAGGCCGGCTCCCATTCGTTCTTGCAATATGTATCGTTCCCTTCCACTATCAGTTTGAAAGTGTAAAAGTACGTCGAGTGGAGGCCTACGGCAACAACCCAGATGAGACAAATTACTATGCGGCAAATTTTAGGCGTTATTACAGCAGGTTGGAAGGGAAATTTCACCGCGTGGAATCGATCGAAGGCTATAACAACCAGGCTAAGTATCGAAACGGCTGTTGAGATGTCTTGTGAAAAATTCACAAACTTGCATAATATTTCTCCTCCGATGCCAACGACAAGCCATCGCGATTTGCCGATCACGATCTGCGCTATCTCCTTCGGAACAGCAAACAGCGGAAACAGCAAATCGCTGATGGCCATGTTGGCGATCAGGTTGTTAGTGGTGGTCCGCATTCTGGTGTTTCGGAAGATAATAATGATAACCAAAGTGTTTCCTACCAGCGACATGAGCATGATTACACAGTAACATAATGCTTTGAGCACTTTCACCACAGTCTCCGCTTCTCCTGCAGTCGAGTTGCTGGTTGTAGAGTTCATCATGGTGGCTTTAGATTACCTTCACAAGTAATGTAACTGTTGCCGTCCGAACTATTCTTTGGAGAAATATTTATCAATTCATACAAATTTATGTGCTCTGGTTCTTGTAATAAACGCAAATGTATGGCCAAAACAGCTGCTGATTCGTTTAGCTGCTGATTCGTTTAGACGCCTACTATAAATTTCTTGAAAGCTCTGGAAGCGTTCCGTCGTGTATCCTACGTTGATCACCTTAAAAATGGCGTTGTTTCAACCTTTTTACAGGGTAATATTGAAAAGAAGGAATCTTTCTTTCCATAGCGATAAGAGTTTAAAAAGCCTGTCTTCCTGTCCTAGACTTGATTGATAAGTATACAATTTCTGTGTACTTTGCAACGAACGTGTGTCTTTAGCCGCCGAAATGACGATTAAAATTCTTCGTTCGTTCGAGGACCCCCATTCTAAAAAGACTCATTCGCGTTTGATTTACCGTTTTCGATTTACCAGACGTAGCTAAAACTGCCTGAATGCGCAAATCAAAAACACAGCTCGTTTTCTCTTCATTCTGCCGGTAATCTCCGTAATACTACAAACGACACCTGCAAGCCCCAAGGATAAATTAAAACTAAAAAATGTCATTTGCGATTGCAATTTTCCTACGCAAGAAATCAATTTTTATTTGCATCCGTAGCTAATTCATCAAACGTTCTGGTGAATTTTTATATTGATTTATTACAAAGCAAAAGCAGAAAGAAATTAATTTGAGGGAAGCGTTTGTTTTCCGCCCATAGCTTGACGGACGTTTTTGACACTCAGGCAAAAATTAAATATGGTGGGATTAAACAGTAAAATATGATTTGAATATATAACGGCAGGTGGGGCATTGAGCTATATTTTCCTCGAATAAAAAGAGAAGAATGATGGGTTCGAAAACGTTGTTACAACCTGCTCCTTTGTTAAAACTGGAAGTGTCATTGAGCAACAGCAGATGAAAATCTACTCTAAATCTACTTTAGACTTGCCTTCGTTCATAGGGTGCATCACTTCAAAAAAAGTCGTTAAATCTAATAGACCACCAGTTCCAAACAATTTATAAGCAACTATTTTCTTAACCAACTAGCTGCTGGAAAAATACATGTCAGAGTAGACAATGCAAAGATTCTTCAAGAATTAATTTAAAATGGAAGTGGATATCCTAAAGCTCTACTGCTCAATGATGATAGAAGGGTTTGGATAAAGAAGCTTCTCAGTTGACAATGCCATTTACAGTTAAGCGCAGATCCGGATAATAACTATTAAAGTTACTTAGGGCTTTTTGCCTTGATGCGCACTCTTCCTCCATTCATATAATTGTAACATTTGAGTGAAGCCGAAAAGTTAATTAAGACATTCTTATCTATCAGGGGAAATTGGTGTTAAATCTATCAGATCAAATTGACGCTTCGAAGTCTTCGAGACGTAGTGGGTATTAACAAAGAAAATAACAATATTTTGTTTTCAACCGATGCCAAACGTTGCAGTTTAAGATCCGGCTGTAATTTTCCACGGATCTGTCATTTTCTTGCAGATCCTAAACGAAGGAGGTTGTTAACGTTGCCGTCCAAATAAAATTCAAACTCAGGCGTTCAAAAACAAATAAAGTTACCACAACTATCAAAATACAAACCATGTCATTGGCAACAGGATTATTGAAACAAGCTTATATGAATATATTCAAAGATGAAATATCGCAAATACCTCTCATCGTCAAAAAATGTACGTAACAATACTCGAGGATAAATGAATCTAAAAGCAGCATTAGAGAAGACGAACAACATGTTTAGTCGTTATAAAGCCAGAGACGTGATGAATTTACATGAAACTGAACCACGGAAAAATTTTCAGTCAAAAATGCATCCTGATCGAAGTGATTTGATAACTAAGGATAGAGAATTATTATTCAAAGTGTTAACAAGCTATATTATAAAATTCAAGCTTCATTTTATGTATATTTTTGCTTATGTAATCTTCATTAGATTTGTAATTTCGTTATGAACAATTCGAATTTATGGTCAATTTCGATCTGAATACTATATGAATACCGACAAACCCAGGATTTTTTAGACAAGAACTCAGGTGGAAGAGATTAGGGTCACTGAAAATTTGTTGGTTCTTATCGTAAGCGAAAAGGATAAAATGCATTCGTTTGTTTAGTTCATTTCAGCATGTTCAGTTGTCATGGTAACGAAGAGCGTCTCAGAAAAAAAATCACAAAGGGGCCATTTCTTGAAAGTATCGCCACGGGACGGTCTTCTTTTTTTTCTTTTTTTTTCCAAGACCGAAATATGGAAAGTTTTGAAATTCAAACAAAAAAAATCAGTAATGAGCTTTCATTAGAATAAAGTAATGCAAGCACCCAAATGATTTGTAAACTATATTTCTAGCATGTCTTCACTCCAAATTAATATGGATCACAAGTGTAGCTCACATAATTTGATTTTAATTGTAAAAAAGTATTCAGGACTTGAAGAATCTTAACTGGTAAAAAAGTTTACAAGGATGAAGTCTTTTTTATGGTTCAAGATTGGTTTTATTTTGGTTTTGTCACCAATTTTTCCCTCATTTAGTAGTGGTGTTGATAATTAAATGCCAGTGTTTTGTTTTGATTTCACTTTGATCGGCTCCAGCTTGTTGTTCAACAACGTTTCGCCAACGTTTACCGAAGGCTCATAGCGAGCAACAACTACGAAGCAGATTCTTCCTCCTGATGGTGACATAAAAAATAATGTTTTAGTTTCAAGCCTCTGCAGATTTACAAGTACTTCAGCAAAGCACGTAGACACTAGTATTAAACATAAGTTACCCTCTTTGTTATCATCCCACGAAATTTCTCCTAATGTCTCCCCTCCCCCCCCCCCCCCCCCCCCCCACTTTTCACGGTTGAAGGAGCATGTAACGTTGAGAAAGAATAATAGAATTGATCACTCACTATTATCGATGAACTGTGCTCTACCAAAACCGACTTTTGTGGTATTGTTCCAAACCATTGGAGTCAATCGTTGTATCGCTGGGGTTGCTGGTTTCTTTTTCCAATCAAACTTCTTACTTTCAGCATACCAAAGATTAGTCGCTCGAGCTCCTGTCAAAGGTGAGCCTGCATGAACAGTAGAGGAGAGGGGTTATGCGAAGCCACCAATGCTACAATTCACATCGCTGTCTGGACGTGGAATTTGGTCAAATTCGTCAAAATACCGTAAAAGTATCGTTTGAACATATTCCTTTAATCAATTTGAGGAAAAGCCGTATTCAAACATTATCTTAGCTAGTCTCACTAGACAAAAAGTTAAAAAAAAATGTAAAAATTAATTTTATCCCAAACACATGCCTGTAAAGGTCGCCTAGATAACGGTTGTAAGGGGAGGATTCTAACCTTTAAACGAGCAACGAAGGGCGATGTTCTCTCCTTTTCCTACCCTGTTTTTCAAAAGAGAATGCGTTGTGTTCCTCTGCTTTGCCAATTCCGATGCAAAATTCTGAGCTTCCATATTAAGCCTCTCGTCTTCAGTCAGCGGTGGCACTCCATTGAGCAGGCGCTTTTTATTGTGTTCATAAAGGAATTGTTGTCTGAACCTGGCCATTGGTGTCCCTGTTAGAAACAGGGAAACAGGTTTAATCTAAGAACATAATCCAGCATATGATTGTGCATTTGTGTGTTGCGACACATCTACGTATCCAGGGAAGCATTTAGTCACGAGAGGGAGCGGGGAAGGTAACCTGCAAGAGGATCTCAGTAGGGTACCGTTAGTAGTAAAAACGTAAAATAAAAAAAACCGTTGGGCGTACTATTCTTCTTAAAGAAATATAACCTTAAAAATCTTTCCAGTAACCCCAACGGAAAGAAATTAACCTTTGGCCGTTAAATTACCAAAATTTTGACCGTTAGCCCTAAAAGCCATCACTCCACCGAGACCCTCCTGCAGTGGATTACCCACCCATCCAGTAGGAACGATAACACCGTGGTTACGTGCTAAGGCAACCGGAATAAGCCCTGAAAATAGCCAGTTAACATTCTGTATTTATTTCCGCTGAGTGTCAACCTACCTGGTACGTTAGTCTTCAGGTTAGATCTTACGTTGTGTAACACGCGCCTCTTTGGGACAATGAGAAAGGAAGGGACGACACCATAGTTCCTAGCAGGTTGTTGGATCCCGTTTGAACTGGTCCTCTGTGAGCTTACCGCAGAAGGAATGTTCCCTTGAACCATTCCTTCCTGAATTCCGGCAGATGAAGCTGGAGTAGTGGCTGGATCGAGATTGACATTTGGCACGAGTTTGACTTCATGAGCCACGTACTCACCGGAATTCACTTTCATGGCTGGTGATTGCGCTGCCGTTTGTTCGGTCTCTAGTGTTACGGCTTCTGATTGATCGGGCTTTTTCTCTAGGAAAGACGACAATTGCGACCAAAATTGAGATTATCCTTTTCGTTTTGTCCAAAAATCCACACGTGTGGCTGTTGAACATTAAATTGTTTAACATTATATTTCTGCTTTGTCTACTGGACCCGTTTCTCGAAGTCCCGGTAAGTTTACGGGTCCGAAGCCAAATTTTAAAATCAAAATTTAAAGCATAGAGAAACCGGTTCTGTCACTCTAACAAATACAGTTTGTTCCTTTAGCCAAAAGTTTATTGCATAATTTTCAAAACCTGCATCTTGAATGAAAACAGAACAGCTTTACGGACCAGTTAAATTAACGGGACCTTCGAGAAACGAGCCCCAGGCCCGGCTATGCCACACTGATTGAGCAAGTCAATCATCGTTCTCGTGCTACAACAGTTCTACTTGGTGCAGATCTTCTATTTTCTCTAAAAATTTGGCTCTGGACCCAAAAACGAAAATAGTCTTGCATTGTTGGAGTCCCACTGCGAAAGCATTTAATCGCTGTTCACTAGGGGGTGAAATCGTTGGTCTTTATTGCCGGGAAAAAAAAACTATTTGCCTGCAAGTGTTACAGCGTTGGATTATTGAAATTCATTGACTTCGAAATGAGTATTGTCTCATATTCATTGTTAGATGGTTCCATCTTGGTTGTCAATCTCGGTAGAATTGCTTCGTTTATTGCCCAGTCACAGTTACAATACTTGTGATGTACATATGTGAAAAAATCTGTTTTTTTTTGTTTTTGTTTTTTTTGTAATTAGAAGGCTACGGGAGTATTTTGGTTCTTTTTGACTGATCGAGAGAATTATGTTCGGCTGAAATTCTTCAGATGTAAGTTACAGGAAAGCAGGCTAGACAGGAACGATACCTCCATCCATGACAAGCTTAAGATTGAGCAGTAAATTTATCGCTGGGTGTTGTTCTTTATACTGTTCAGTTACAGGAAGCAAATATGTGCCCTCGGGCGCCTCTGAAGCTATGGCGGCTGGAGCAGGATCTCGGGCGTCCTGACCTTTCAAAAGTGCCGGGACATGGATGGTAACTGAAACAGACACATATAGTTAATAAGATCATGCACGCTTTATGCTGAAATGACAATGGAACGACACGATGTCGCGCCAACGTGCGTGAATTTGCCAAAAGTGCGCATTTGTTTTGCTTAGTGGTTTTTCATTTGTAAGTCATTCAGTCTTTGCACCATTTTTTCTAAACAAAAACATGTCGTTTCTTTTCCATTATGTGAACGAAAAAAGTTGATGAACTCTTTCATTCTCTCCCCCCGACATAAATATCAATCAGAATGAATAAGTAAAACTAAACTGATTCTTACTTGGAGCCGTACTGATAGTCTGCATTCTGTCATCTCTTTTACCAAGAAGGGGTTGAGGCGCAACTCTTTTTCGGACTAAATCTAAAAAGAAATAATGAAATTGATGAACCACAAAATGTCGTCGTCGTCAAAATTTTATGTCTGGCTAAGGTCTTTAGACCTAAGGGCGATATGGAAAAAAAATTCTCTACTCTCGTTCTCATCGTCTTCGTTTTGACAACTTCGTACTTCCTCTAAAACACTTCAACAAAGCACAAACTATTTTATGCTTTAAAAATCCTTGAAAAACTTTGTTCCGTTTTCTTCATTTTCAGTATCCCCGCAATTGCCATGCGTATTTTATTCGACAACCATTGTTTTTTTTTATTTATTTCTCGGACTTCTTTGAAGTTAATGGAGCAGATAACAGGTGGATACACGACGATGAAAAGCGAAATTAAATGCGTTCATCTGATCTGTATTACACTGAAGGTTAAAATACTAATGTTTACAAATCACACCTAACGTTCATTTTTAAATATATAGAATGATTCATTGCTCCCCAATCCATCAGAGCAGGAAACATAATCAAGTACATACTTCAAATTTCGTCTGTGGTTTCAGCAAATTTAGGTTGAATTTTCTGTACTGATCCATGAATTTGGTTGTTGGTATAATTCAGTTCAGTTGTCTGGTATAAGTGCATTGAAAAGCTTTGTATCCGATGTATAGAATTACATGGGGTATGGATATAGAATAAACATTGAGCTTACCTGCTGTGGTTGAAACCCAATAAGTAATAAAGAAACTCCATAACAAGAACAACATGTCGGGTTTAGTAAGCCTCGGGGCTTCAATAAAAGATTATACAAAATTAATACAGTCGATTTGAAAAACAAAGCTCTGCAGTCGTTCTGCGAAGTAATAGATGCAGGGGCTGAAGAACAGATGATGAGGAACAAGGTAACTAGTTTGTCTGTGACCCTTGTAACACCCAGCCGTGCCACCAGAAGGGGAAGTGCTTTTAGCGGGTTGAACTTTGTTGGAAATCCCGAACCAAAACAAAGTTGCCACCCGTACATGGAGTAACTGAAAGTGAACACCGGACATCCAAGTGGACACGACAACTGAGAAGCATCGTGAAGCAATAACTCCGCACTTATTCATCTATTTAAATCCAAATATTTCTTTAGTCATTTTTTTTTCCATCGAAGGAGAATTTCAACAAAATAACATCACTATCCCTCGGATCCAGAAGAAATGCTTTATTGTGAATCATTAATGTAACTTTCTTAGGATTCACAAATGGAAGATCTAGAGGTCATAAGCTCTTATCGATACACGTACTCGATTTTACTCTTTCCTCCTAACAGGCATGTTACGAGTTTTTCCTTTATATAGGATCGTTGACCCGTAGATTTCAATTATGATACAACTTAACTAAGAATTCAGTGACTAAATTGAGGATACAATATCTTCTCCTACTAAATCCTACAAATCCATAAGACCGTCCATGGTACAAGGACATTAATAAGGGGGGGGGGGGGCTCTCTGATTGAAATATATAAAAAGAATGGGCCATTAGTAAACTATTCATAGCATCAGAGCCACTCATATGCAATTATTTTCACAGACATCATCATACCTTCCATCATTTATTGCATACAAATTAAAGTGATGTTTGATTTTATTTATTAGCTTTTACATCACTCAGATTTGCATAACCTGAGTTACTCGTTCAGCCTTTGCTCAGAGACCTTTTTCGTGTCCATGAAAATGTCAACCGTCGGAAAATTTTTCGAAACGAAATTTATTTTTCATGTATGAAGAAAAAACAAGTTTTTCTTTCATATGAAAAGAAAATAAGCGATTACTGGTCAATCATTCATGTGTAAGCCTTTAGTCAGAGCGAATAAAGTAGGGCTGACGCTCGAACGCTAGCTTAGAAACTCTTTGCTGATCAGCTCAGTTGATGAAACCAAATTTTCTTGTCATATTCCTCCACTAACGAAGCACCACAGTTTCTCTAGAAACTTTCCCCCTTTAATCATCGACGTATCTATTTTCAAAACTTCACAGCTTAATAAAGATTACACTTCTGAGATATTCATTGCTAGTACAATATACTGGGAAATGCATGGCTGGAATTTATAAAAACAATAAGGGAAATTTTTTAGCTGTATGCAGTTTGGTATTTTAAAGCAAACCCGCGCTTACCACCTGTGGAAAGCAAAGTAAACTGCATTCTAGGTTACCAGTTCACTCAATCATAACTGGCGGGATATTGATTGAATTTATTCATTGAGTGCTGAGTATTTTTACCACTTTAACTGTTTTAAATATATTAGTTTGCCCATCAGTCGCTATCGTCATTTTCAACCATAGGAAACTTTAGAAACCGCTATTCACCGAAAATGGGGTTTCTTAATATGTTAATTTGTAATTAACTACTGTCTACCTAAAATCAACAAGTGTAATTCAGACTTAATGTTAGTTTAGCTAAAGATTCACTAAGTTGATCAATTGATCTAACCATTGATGATACAGGTCGCTTTCGATAGAGGATATAGGGAAACTCAAAAGTTAATTAATTTACTTCCTATAGTTTCCTTTTAAACGCCAGTTATGTGGACTCATACTAAAAATCCACAAAAGATCACTATCCTAAGATAAGCGCATGGATAAGGCAATTGCACTATGGGGCGATGTTTGATTAACCTAATTCCGAGTCTTGTTTACATAAACCTTTTTCTAACCCAATTTCACATTATTGAAATGGGGAATTTGCGTATATTGGTATTTGCGCTAGAATGGCACCGGTCGAGGAAAGCAGAACCATAGAGAAAATTATTAAAAAGAGTCGATCAGCAATCTTAGATACAAAGATCCAGAACTCTCTGTCCAGTTCAGCGTCTTCCTCTTTCTTAGATCTCCTCGCGAGCTCACTAATTCCCTCCGTGATTTTTGTCAAGGTGCTTGGGGGTTTGGCGATTGTAGCAGGCAGCTTGCTCGGTGACAAGTTTACTGGTTTAAATGTTTTTGCTCCCACCAGCTTGATGCAATTGCTTTCAAATTCCTCCACCTTGAAATGAAATTAAGAAAGGGAAAGGGAATATTTGAAATCAGTTACTGGAATTATGATCACCAAACGTCAAAGTTTTCTGATACATTGTCTGTCGTTTCTGGTTTCAGCGGAAAGTTTACTATTAAATGGAGTCTTTAAAAGACAGAGCAGAAAAATTTTTTATTGATACACCCTCTATGGCTGAGCTTCACCATTGTGAGATTTGTATCAGGTACTGCTCAGCAAGTGAACCAATGTATACATATATTGCACACGAACCAATGTATATGTATAAGCTAACCTTCAATTTAAGACCAAAAAAACCATATGTATTCATACTTTTAAATCATGAGATTGGAAGTTGAAAATACTAGCTCAACAGGTAGGATGAGCTGTATTTCGGAGGAAATTATACTGTCATCGGCGTCTTTCTTTGGCTTTATTTTCCCCGTGCAGATGTCACCAGTTGAGGACAATTAACAGCCATCTGGAAGATAATATAATAACCTCAATACCTTAACATCCACTCGTCTTGTGGACCTGACGTTAGCTTTTGGATGTCCGGTGTTGATGCACAGCATTCTCGCCAGATAATGAAGAAAGAACACTCGAACCCACTGTGGCATCTCCGTCTTCTTGTAACTATTCAAGGATATGCAGTTGGCAACCAAGGTGCCACCAATCTGAAACATTGCAGCCAGCAATATTTTAACAATGATAGGCGTAGCATCTGATGTTACTGGAATGCTATCTGAGACATTAAGGATAACCACAGACATGGCTAAGAATGACTCTATGACAAGAGTCACTCGTTCGCCGGATTCCGGTGGAAATGCAAAGGTCAGGACTGAGAAGGAAGTGACCACCATACAAGGAATGATGATATTGAAGAGGAAGAAGCCAGGTATACGGCGCATATGGACGTAGAAGGTTATGTCAGGATATGGTTCTGGGCAGCAGCTGCAAAAAGAAAGTAGAAAGTTCTTAGGTACAAACACATGAAGAAACACCTCAAAGGAAATCGAATCACACACAGTTACTGTTTGAAAAGAAAATTATTTGTTGCAGAAATCGACCTCTTCAAACAATTGGTATCAGCTAAAAAAATTCATCTTGATTCATGACTGCTATATTCATCCTTTTCTAAGTCAAAGTATTATGTTTTCCATCTAAAAAAAAACTTTAAACACATAATAGACAAGCACAAGAGACACCCAGCTTTCAGATCAATGCATGGTTGGATGTTTAAACAGTTGTGGTCTGTTAACTGTTAACGCACGAATGCTGGCAATTCCTGTAATGTCTCTACTGCCCGCTGATGGCGTGTGAATGTTACCAATTTTTCACTAGTGAGCTGTACTTACTTCAATTTTTATTCTCAAGCAATTTACGCCAATTGCAATTTGTTTGTTTAATTTAAACCAAACAACCCAAATATCAGTCGCAACTCAGTTTTGTTTACCGTCTCGGCAGAATACACAGCCATGCCAGTATTTGTCAACCGAAACTGTCAACGTACCTTTCTGTTGCTGGTATATCATTTGGAAAGTCATGTACCTTGAGAGCCGTGTGTCTGTTTTCCGTGAGTGTACCCGTGGCTAGTAGTTGTTCTAGATGGTCACGTGTCTTGGTGTGGACTTCGCTTTCCATGTTCATCAGTCTCTGTGGCATGTTTCGATTATCCAGTCACTTTAAACGGTAGGTCCAGTTCTTTTTGGGGTTGTCTCTTCATGTATTCAATTCAAGGTACAAGGACAAATCTTCGGTCCGGTGGCTTAAATTTCTTAGGAAAGTTATGTTCTAAGCAAATGCAACATTTTAGTTGAGGTTGCCTCAGAAATCCCAATGGATCAAGAGACGTTTTACTTACAAGGACGAGTAGAGTAAAACCGCTCGGCAGAAATTTCGACCCGTAACCTATTCCCTTCGTATTTCTCTCACTGTAGTTCTTTTTAAGAAGTTTCACTTATTTTTCTACTTAAAAGAGGAGAAAAAAATGAAAAATCTATTCTGAACAGTACACATATAAGTTTTTCAGTTAGATGGGAAGAGCTGCATGAGTTGCTAAGAAAAGACTTATGTACTTTGACGTTGTCACTAAGTTAATTCCAGAGATTTTTGGGCAAACCTTGATTGCCAGCGATTCTACAAGACTTTCCGAGGCTCGCAAAACCCAAGGAGAATTCAAAATATTTTTCTGCCTGTATTAATTAATTATGCGATAGTTAACAATAGATAAAAGCAAACGGCTCATAACAATCCGTTTTGAAATTCCCTACGCTTTTGATTATAACCAAATTCCCGAAAAATAATACTCGAAACTCTTTGAAACCTTTCTTGCCAAAGAACTTTATCCTGAATACCTCATACTTATTCCTAGTGTCTGCGTTAATGTATTAGGTTTTTAGGTAGCACTTTCTCGTCAAGCTACACGGGTTCCTTAGTTCAAAGTGGGTTTCGCTGTTGTTAATTGCCTCACTCGAGTACTTGTGGATAAAGTTCATTCTGGCGAAGCTATTTTTCGCTGCGTAGGTGGCGTACATTTTATCATGTTTGGGTCGGGTTTCTCGGCGTTTGCTGTCGATAATTTGAGAAAGGAGAAATCGTGATAAGGGAAATAGTAAGAACTGAAACAAGACAAGACAAAATGAGGATAAAAAAAAATCTACGAAAAATAATATTTGTTTCCATCATCATTTCTTGAACCTAATATCAATAATTGAAGCCTTTGGAAATAATTGAGCTGGAGGGTGCCAATATCCTATGTAGATCTCACAGTAATATATTAGTTGCAACTGTACTGATGTGAGCATTTTTTTAAGGCGACAAAAAGTATCTGAAAGTCTACGATTTCGTGCGAATATAAATGGTTTATCAAAATTTTAGAATGTAAAACGTGGAAAAATGTCAACACCGCGGTAGATAAGTATTGTCCCAAGTTCAGGTTTAAAATTTTATAGTGTTGACTTTTTTTTCTACAATGCAACTGGCAGAATTTAATGTTTATATTGAAGAATTAAGGAGTTGTTTTCAAATTTCCGCGATAGTATCTTTGGGGAGGGGAAAAATACTTTCCTATGACTCCACGCTGAGATGATGATAAAAACAATGCAAAGGTAGAAAGTTTTCTCGTAAATCTGAAATTTGTTTTGATAAAAAATAGTATAAAAGTTGAAACACTCCTGTCGATGAATGTTCCTTTATTTTAGGTATAACTAAAAAAATCATTCTATTCATCCATGTTGACGGTTGTTTTTTGAAAAATTGACATCCTACAACACTCAGCAGAAGACTCATAGAGCAAATTACATCGAGATTCAAGGAAGTGGGAGCTGATGAACTAGTGAAACTGTTTCTGACCATTTTTAATGGTCCTCTGCCCTATAAAACATTCAGTTCATACAAATCCTACAGTAATGCATGATGTTTCAGGGGTAAATGCAACTTACTGTATCACAAGATGAAGCGGCTCTAGCCAAACAACGAAAAGATTATGTGTTCAATCAGAGATTTAAAAATAACATTCTTCCATTTTCGATTGAAAGACTCCATTATTCATAATTGTTTCGCATTAGAAAACGACAAACTTACGTTTTTTAAAACGCTACAATCATACAATCTTATTTCTCCTGGGTAGGAAAGCCCTTAGTCGTGTAAGGTTACATATTTCTATTTTTTGTTAATTACTCCGAGGCCAATTTCCAAGATTCATATCAATTATCTTACTAAGCAAAACGTAAACTCGTAAGTCATAATCGATGACACTTTGCATTGTCCGTCGTTCAGAGAAACTCTCAATTTCACAGAAATCAAAGATTAATGACTCAGTTCTGACCCTATAATATAAGTTTCTTTCTTAGTCCTCTTACTGGAAACCAGAATCGCGGTTAGCTACGATCCTACAAGAGTAAATTATAGTGATCTGGCACTTGAGCAAATATTGCACACGAAGAACAGACGAACGCTATGGAAAATATTAGCAGGAAAACGCGGTCTACAACTCGTGACACGAAAATCCAGAATTGACGATTGGCACGGTATTCTTCATGGTTGATTTCAGACTGTGCAAGCTCCGCGAGTCCATCTGTAACCTTTGAAGGAAGGTCCTGGGTTGATCGAAAGAGAGCTGTGTGATGATGAGTCGGAGATTTTAAGGAGTGTCCACCCGGTGATCCCAGGGGTTTTGTTCCCGAGAGTTTTCTGTCCTCGAGAACCGTCAGTTCCGCTGGTCGACCTTTCACAAGATGTGAACGTTTTTCAATTTTGTCCTTCGGTTGGCCCGAATTAATGCACAAACATCGGGCTAAGTAGTGGAGAAAAACCACTCTCACCCATTGGGGCATCCGGTACTTTCTGTAGAGGTTCAGTGAAATGCAGTTTGCGATCAGAGCACCCCCTATCTGGCACATGGAAATAATCAGAAACTTTGTGATGAGAGGAGCGTTGTCGGAGGTAACAGGAACGCTATCAGAAACCATTAGAACGACGAATGACAGAGCTAAGAAAGATTCAATTACCAGAGTCACTCGCTCGCCGATCTCTGGTGGGAGGACAAATGTCAGCACAGCTAGTGAGGTTATCACCAAGCAGGGAATGATGATATTGTAGAGGAAAAATCCAGGCTTACGACGAAGATGAAGGAAGAATGTCACATCTGGATAAGGCTCCGGGCAGCAGCTGCGTGTAATAGAACACAATATTACAGTAGGATCTTGATGCCATGTGCAACGTGCTCGGTGGACTTGCATGCTTTGTTATACGACTTGCATCGTTCATATAAATTCAAGACTTATTCATTTAAAATTTGACCAGCAACATAGACTAATTTACCTGCCAGCTCTAATGAGTGCAAGAAGTGCAAGTGAGGTCTCACAAGTCAAAAACCCTGTTTTATGCATTCTTCAAGCTCGTTTTAACAAAGGAGAAAATTGATTGAATATTATTTTCAAAAAAATGCGGTCTATGAGATTCGGAAAGAAATATTTTGCAAACTTAAAATAATTTTAATGTATCACTAAAAAGGAAATTCCAAAGTCCCAGAGGCCGAAATACATCGTATGCCGCTGTTATTATTGGAGATCACTACCCGATTGTTGGTTTCTGTATATAATATCAGTTTAGGTTATCGTGATTCGTTTTTGTCCCGTCTTATGTTATTAATGCAACTATTACGAGTTTGACGTGAGTTCGATATGAGCTGTGATATACTACCTGTGCGAATTACAGCTGGATAGAAACATGCCTCTATAGAACATAGATACAGAGGACTTCTTATAAATTTGGAAACCAATTTGAATCACAGATTTACCATTCAACCAGGATCGTTAATTCCTGTTTCACCTTTCTCTACTTCCTTCATGAAAAACCTTTATGATGACCAAACCAATTTTATCATCATAAAATTGTTTTATGAACCGACTTAAGTTATTAAATTGGCAACAGTAAAGAGTTTGAAATTAGAAGATCCTCGCAGCTAAGAACACTACTGAAACTAGTAGTTGTAAGTAGGACCTGAAAAAAATTTCAGGCCCGTAGGGGATTTGAACCCATGACCCCTGCGATACCGGTGCAGCGCTCTACCAATTGAGCTAACAAGCCAACTGGGAGCTGGTCAATGAATTGGGTACAGATAAACATCCGAGTGAATGAAGATTTAGATATATGAAAATTCACATATT
Source organism: Pocillopora damicornis (assembly GCF_964200805.1). Lineage (NCBI taxonomy): Eukaryota > Metazoa > Cnidaria > Anthozoa > Scleractinia > Pocilloporidae > Pocillopora > Pocillopora damicornis. The sequence continues at coordinate 9,922,934 of NC_142671.1, forward strand.
TGCACTGCGGTGGAAGTGTAAGTAAACAGTTTGTTAAGCTGACGTTTCGAGTGTCAGATGACTTCAGCTTTTAGATGCCCTTTACGGTGGCCAATTTACTTTTACATACTAAGTTTGTGAAACCAATTTATCTTGTTTTACCCCCAGCCATGGTAGAAACTTGCCCCCTCTTTCCAATTTTCTATCACGTCCAGTGTTACGCCGACTGAACAAAGTCTTGCATAAAAGATTGTAATTTCCTTTTCTACAAGTAAGCTTGTTACTTGCAACAAGAGAAATCAGAAGGGGGTCTACCCCGATTTATCAAAAATAAAAGTTCTACATTAGCCATTAATAGTTTGAGGCTATTGTTTGGAGAAAAATTTACCTGTACTTGGCTACGTTTCTCTTAGCCTTGGCAGAGATAAGCTCAAACTCGGAACTCTTCATGTAGAAATTAAGGTCTGCTGTATCTCGCATTTGAACAATGTTCACTTCAAGTCCGTGGTATGTCCAGGAACCGAATTTAAGCTCACAAATCTGGTCGTCAAACGGGAAGTAAGTGATGTCGATGTTGCAACTACTGCGAAGTATAGTTGGGGCGTACCACGTACATGATCCGTCTGAAGTCAAGATCACTTTGGTTTTAAAGAGGTATAGAGTTCCACTTGGAAGCAATTCCTCCGCACTGACGAAAAATATTTTCTTAAAGTGAGCCATTATGTGTTTATTGGTTGCAGTTTATGGCCGCTAACATATGAAAACCGATAGGTTTTTAATTGAACTCGCATGTTTTTCTCCGGAAGTCTTTATTAATGATGTTTGGCTAGACTCTCGGTTGAGAAAGAATTGTTGCGTGGATTCTGTCCTACCTATTCATAAAACATGTAGATACTGGCCATGTCTGGAGTGAAAATGCATTCAATTTGAGGTTATATACCTATAAGGTATAAGCAGCTAGTAAGGCAATCTCTAAAAAGTCACAAAAATTTCACCTTTTTGAATTAATTCTTTGCAATACGCAACAATCCCTCATTTTTCAAAAGTTCTGCAAAACGGTGGCAATTTTCCGCTTGGGAAATATACAAAGATAAAGATCCTCTATAGGTTATTTGAAATTCCTCTCCAGCAAAAAGTGACTGATGGCTCTTTCAACTCGACCATTTCTTTTTCTATCTTATCATTTTACTATGACTTACTTATTGTGAAGGACAATGTCGGGAAGCCAGACCTTATGTGGACTCAGGTTAATTGTTTTTATTCCTCCGTACTCAGAAGCGTTCCATTTTAGAAGATGGTTGTTCCATGCCTGGTGTTTAATAATGATAATATAGTTATAATAATGATATTAATAATATAATAATAACAACTTTCTTTGTGAAGGGTAACATTTAATAGTAATTAATGGAAACTGATGAACTGGTGGCCCTCGATCCCGGATCCCTAAAAGTAACATAATTAGAACTAAAATGTATTCAAGGATTATAAAACTGGTCAACAGGTCTACGATAGATCAAAGAACTTTTTTGGGTAATACAAGCTTTTTTAATATAACAGCTACAAGTACGTGCTTTATGTAAAAAAAATTGTTGGAATACTCGGGAAAAAAAAAACGGTGATCCTCACTTCGCCTTCATATTTTGGTATTCACTGTAACAGAGATGATCCTAAGTGATGAAAGTAAAAGAGTATGATGAAGGTAGTAATGAAGCAACAGCTTTGGAAAGAACCAAATTCACCAGTGTAACCTAAAGTGGAAAACTACGGAAGATGTAGTTTTACAAGCTATTCAGTCCGCTTTCATTTCTTCAGTCTGGTATAGAGTGCAAGAGTGGTTACTTACCATTCTGACCCAGATGTTGCTTACAAGCACTTGATCTTTCTCGATCTGTTAGGTTTTTGACAAAACAAAAGAAATCGTGTTTTTCGACTTTATTTTCGAAAATAGATAACTGTGTTCAGTTGTCTTATAATTAGTATAAAAAAATAAAAAGAAAGAACAATAAAACTTGGATTTCACATCCAAAAGTTGGCTCTTCGTCCACTTTTTTCAGAGAAAATGGATATGACGCAAAAAGTAAAAGAAGGTAAATTGTATAGCTTAGAGAAACACAAACAAGCAAATTCAACTCATATGCTTCCGTGATGGCAAATTTGATTGGCAGTTATATCGCACTCTTTCAATGTAACTAGGAGCTTGGGCTTTGAAAATATCATTCTTCAAAAAACATACCAGGTCAACAATCTGTGTATATGCAATACCAAATTTTACTTCAATGGGCAACTGCTTATCTTCTGTTGGACGGACAGTCTCGTTGTAGCCCTTGAATAGATCTTTCACAAGTCGTGCTTCGTCGTCATCCACTTCTAATTCTGATTAATGAAAGGGAAATAATTGACATCAACAAACGACAAAAAAAATGCTTCTCTTACCTTAAGTGAATAATAACAAGTAACCAACGATACCTTATACAGCAAGTAAGGTTGTAGCACACGACTCTGAAGACATTGCTGCGCTAAATTAGATAGTCGTAAAAACTGCCAGCTTCCCAAAGAGAGGAGAAAGAGCTTACACAGATCTCCAGCCTTCTGTGCACTTAGCCGTGTATCTCTCGCTTTTTGTTGTCATCTGCTAAAGTCTGTTGATATTACCGCTTACGAGTGGGTATCACTTACCATCACTGATAATGGGATGGGATTCGTTTACGCTGGCATTGAAAGCTTGCTCAGACAATCCTTTTCCTAGTTTGAAAAAAAATTATCATAACGTTAGGGAAAACGATTCCGTAGAGCATTTACAGGGAATTATATATCTTCAGTTAACTTTCTCTACTTTTAAATTAGTGCACTCCCGCTTTGTTTGCCTTTAAGGTCGAGGGATTTTTGTGCTTATGCGACTTCCCTCCAGCAGTTTTGTTTGTCTCAAAATTTGAAAATTGCACGAGAATTATCATTTACATCATAAACAGTTGAATCATTTAAACACCTTTATGTTTCAATTACAGTTCGGTTTCTTGATAGTGCGATTCATATCGAACCTGAAAACGAGAAAGAAGGTACGGGAAACATATTTTGGAACCGAATAAAATCTAACATCACACATTATTTCACTTTGGATGCATTCGCAAATGGTGCACGAAAGATTCGTATAAGACTCTTATACGACGGTTAGTTATTCAGCAAAATTTCAAGCAATACAGAGCTTGTCATAGTTTGTGTGATCGCCAATATTTTGGTCAAGGAACGAGGAAAATGTGCGATAAAAACAGTGGGAACTGCAAATGAAATTACTCAAGCAACAATATTCGGACTGCTTTAATCTTACAGGGGCTTTTTATATATATAAAAAAATTAAGCGAGCTTTCTTGCGATAAGGAATTTAACTGATAAGATTTTGACAACGGCAGAACCACTGTAGCCAAAATAGAACCCCCATAGACGAAGCGGGCAAAAAATGTCGTTAAGCTTCCTCAAAGCATTAGACTGATTTCATTACTAGGAAAACAAAATATATTCGTTATCTTTTTCTTCATGCTATCAAGTTTACAAAACATTCTAGAAGTAACGCCGAATCGCTATTTCAACTTTTGTTTGATCGACCAACGAAAGGATATTTTGAATTGAATTTCAATCCATTCCAGAAATTAATTATTCATACTGTAACAAGTCTGGCAGAATAAAATTCAGAAATCCAGTAGCCGAACTGATTTTATAGATAAATCATTTGAGATACACCTTGAAAGACGATTGCGAACACCTTTGATTTACGCAAAACTCCTCTGCTGCCGGTTTCATCTTCATATATAAGGATAAACTGTTTCATTTACTCCGTGCTTCTGTCATTCGCCTCCAACGTCGCTATTGTTTGATTATAGTAATGTGTCGAAGATGGAATCTATAATATCTTGACACATCAGCGAAGGGAACTGAATGCTGCAAAACAATTTCTAATAAACTTATATCGCGGCGAGAACGCGTCTAAATTTTCTTTTGAAATTTCGGGCAACACCACACGAAAGACACGGAATCCTTATTATTCTACAAAAGGAAAGTAAAATTTTCATTTAGTTTAACATTACGATATAAACCACAATCAAAATATTTGTATGTACTTGCATCCTTGTGGTGATGTGCTCATCCAGTTTTCTTATTTGCTACGTATAAACGTCGCTGAATAACATTGAAAGATAAATTTTCTTGGTGAAAAAAAATGAGATTTGCTACACCTTTGAGAAAGTTTTTTTCGGTAGATTGGAGGTCAAGAAAAAGAAAAACGTAACTCAGTATTACCGTAGTTTCGTGTGCCCATCAGAGGGGAATAAAAGTAGACAGGCAATCATGACTTGTGAAAGTTTCACTGGCATCTGTTCTTCAACACTCGAAATAACTAGAAAGTTTTCCTCACCTAAGATAATCAGGATTGGATACAGAGAGATGAATGATTTTGGGATCACCATGGTTCGTTGATTTCTAAGGTTCTTTGAGAAGTCAGCTTGAACGTTTCTTTGGAACCGCAGGTGAAGTGGATGCAAAATAGTGTCGGGAATGAACGGAGTTTAGCCTGATTCTCCCTGCAAAACCAAAAATTGTGAATTATTAATAACAACCAGCTTCCTTCCCTTTATCGGACTGTGTTCACAGAGGCATTATCATAAAAGCATTATTATAAACATACTTCACACCACACCATTAAACACGTTTCGATTTTTTTTTCTGGAATTTTGAAAAAAAATGTAGTTCCTGAGTACGGGTAACGAAAAATACGACTTTAAGAAAATCATGCAGTATGTAGCTAATCTTCTAATCTCCTATCAGCTGACAATCATTTCTTGTTCTTCATTCAGCACTCATTTAAGAGAGAATATTTAATGTAATATGGAGAAACTTTCCTGTTTGCCTATTCACAGGTATTTTAAGCTATTAGATACGAAATAGACTACTGTTCGTGTCGTGCTGAGTTTGTCAATAACACCCAGTTAGAATATTTACCTTTAAATTTGAATGAATAGTGGTTGCTTCTTCACTAAAGAAATAAAATTAAATATCCCTTTAGCATAAATGACCTGGGACATATTTTATTCAGTGCAATATCAGCTCCATACAAGATTAATCTTAATAAATTGAAAAAAAGAAAACAGGGTTATTTTTTAATTATGTTTAACTCGCCTTTAGTTTTAGTCTTCTGCGATATAGCCTCGCTATAACTAATACAAATATTTCTTTGAGGAAAGAAAATACTTCATTCTTTCTTAAAAAGCTAATAATGTCACAATTTCTTCGCTGGCCAGCGAGTTCAGTTTGTCATTATTTTGCAAAAGCATACTCATAGGCTAATTATGCTTTACATAAGCCAAAGCAGCCAACCACAATAATTCAGGGAGAGTACAGTTGCATAGGTGGTCTGCCAGACTCGTTTTCATGTCCCCAGGACGAAAAAAAAATTAGAAATCCATCGGGAAGGCCAACTAATTCTGTCATGTTAATTTATGTTCTTTTAAATTAATCTCCATGTACATCTTGAGCAAAATTAAAACTGAGCTTAAAACAGGGTTGAACATGAAGTTTATTAACCTTTCACTTATTTACAGAATTGTGCTTCGCATCATCATCAGTGCGAGAAAACACCCCTCTTGGAATATTAAAACTTTTTTGATCTTAAAATATTGATTGGCTTGTCGACATTCTGTTTTTGACACAATTCACACTCTCGTTTTCTTATTTCGCTGATACCATTCACGCAGCCACTTAACTTAGTAAAGAACTAGGTATGTAAACGAAATGTTAAAAATGTTCCAAGTAGAATTAAATTGAAAGAATAAAAAAAACAGAAACTAATAGCAACAACGAATTAATCAGTTGGTCGTGCGAGTTAGAAATGCTTATTTCCAATATAGTTGTTACCATTTACATTGTTAATTTGGATCAATCTTTTCACACCTGAAGAAATTTTACAGACCACAGCTATGAACACAAAAACAGAAACTTGTAGCTTATTTTCATTGTATTGGATCGTCAATAGCTGCTTACATTTTAAGAACTGATAAAATGATTATCTTTTGCCAATGTTTCAAATTTTTTCGAAGAAGAATCTTTTAAGGACCAGATTTTACGTCAAACTTAAGAAAAGGAAATCTCTAAGACCGACGCGTTTGAGTTTTCTTTAAGGATGGAAACGTTTGAAAATAAGTCTTAGAAAGTCCTTGGGACTTGCATTTTCACTCCGAGAGGCCATACCCTACGTCGAATAAAAATACATTCCTTACTTTCAAAGAGTACCAGGTAGTTTTAGTATTAACGCTTAAATACTGTCTCTGTTTAAAAAATTTGTTAAAAACACAATTCTATAGGGTAGGATGCACGTGAGAAGAACTCGAGTAGATAATTCCAACAACTCAAATCTAAAGCCAAAGAGTAACGTTGAATTTGTCAGTTTCAACAAACTTTTCCGATATTTTCCTTTACTAAAACAATTGCTTTTGCTCATTTACGAGATTTTATCCTTAATGCTAAAGAAAATAAATACATACAATATATATAGAACTTGGAGGGCTTAATTAAATCTAATCAATCTGGACAACTATTGAGAACAGAAACTTGCAGAAGAATTTTTAAAAATCGATAGAAAAAAATTGAGTCGAAAAAGAGGAGAGAAACTTTGTACTTCTTAGTCGAGACCTGATGGGAAGATGCATCCAGTTCAAGTAATTTACACTTAAAAAATTTAAACATCTTTTAACTCATAATCATAATACAACGGTTAAAATATAAACAATTTGGAAAGAAAAGCGGTAGGCGGACGGCATACATAGGGAATTCTTAATGAGTATGTCAATTACTAGGCTTTGTCATTGGCGTCTCAAAGGAAGCCGACTTGGGAAGTTGATTTCAAGAAACGAGCCACTGAGCCAATGTTGCGTTCTCCTATGAGAGAAAAAATTGGCCAGAATCGTACCTCTGGTCGCAAACATTAGCTATCAAAACGATGTGGTAAAAATAAAAGAAGGTATTCCTGATTTTCGCGCCTTTGTTAAACCCCTCATTAGCAGATAAGAGTGTAATGCGCCTTTTTAATAATTTTGTTTGCTTTTCTAAATACGACTTTTTTCACCAAGGCATTCATCCTTAATCTTACCGAAAGTATGCAACTAGTCAAGTCAATTGAACCCTTTAGTCTCCTAAGTTGATGGTTTTGGTAAAAAACAGAAACGTTCCTTGAAGCAAGAATCAAAGGTAAAGTTGTGATGGCTTACTAAAATGCACTGGGTGTTTTGTAGTGGCATTACTACATTCGATGCTAACGGGAATCCCATTTAAGTGAAGACATACACAAAGCATTGAGGAATACATCAAGAACAAACTTGCAACTTGCACCATTTGCGCAGCATTTATTTCGTAATCCACCATTTTTCTTCTTACAATTTCGTGAAACGCAGGTGGGTTGATGCAGCTCGACCGAATTCTTTCCCCAGATCCCACCATGTCAGTTATTTAAACTTAAAATCATTTTCGTTGATGAATGAATTCTTCATCAGGATTATCACTATCCTTCATCATTATCTGATGAAAAGCGATTACCCCTTCCCTCTATAAATCAGGAACATTCAAATGCTTGATTCTAAATCGTCAATTTAATCTGAAGAGCATGCTGAAAATAAGTAAAATCAAATTTTCAATTTATAATGAACTCTTATACTCTTAGATTTCACCAAGCTCTCGGTTGGAGCATCGTTTAAGTACTAGACTGTGATTATCCAGAATAGAAACACGAGCATGATAGGGAATGAAGAAAAACCCAGTTTTAATTTATCAATGCTTTATAACGCTAGCATACTTTATATCTAACCGTTAACTACAGTAACCATGGCTAATTATGACACAAAATTTAAAAAAAACCAGCGCGTAGGGATTTTTAAAAAAACTCAAAACTTAACGAAACTATGAGTGACAAAATTGCGAGTAGCCTAAGTCTCTGGTAAGACACCATTGATCATCACTTGTGATGTAATTTTGAGATAAAAGAATTATCAGCAACGACGACAGACCGTCGGCACGATAATTATACATAGTTAAGGATATTGTCATTAATTTACCAAACATGGTGACATTAATAGTACATCTGTTCTCCCCCTAAGGCGTCAAACTAACAAGGGAAAAGTCTACATTTAACGCTTTATGCCATTAAAATATATCATAAAGTTTTTAGAGAATCTTGAACATTTTTTTACATCTTTTTGTTCTATTTAATACAAATCATCAAACCGAGAGGGTATACCTTCCGTGATTTGTCCAGCTATCTTAACTAAATTATACGGCTGTCATATCAATTACAAAAAAAAGAACCTTTGTTAACGAAACGAGAAAAAGTCTTCTCAAGGACGGCTAGGTCTAATAAATAGGAGAAATATCAGAAGATCAGAACTGATTTATGACTCTCATTTCTGTATATTACGTTTACAATTACGAACTATGAGGCGTATTGCAGCGACCGAAATCCGAAAATACTTTTAAAAATCAAGTAAAACACGGTCAATTGCAAAAAGATGATAATGCTACTGATGTCACCTTTCTTGTCAGATATAGATTCTAGCATCAGCTTTTTCCGAAAGTGTACAAAGAGTATAACAAAACTGAACAATTTTGCCTTGAAAACGAAAACCAGACTGGACAACTGCCTTCTAAAAGGAAGAATCAGATCAACGCAAATTCATACGCTGGCTGACAGTTTTATTCACCTTTTTTTCTTTTTTTTGAGATTCAAAAAAAAAAAAAAAAACCAGGGGCCTGAAACGAGAATCTAAAAAATCATCATCAGTCGAGTAGCGTTTCCATTCATGCATAGCTATATTATCAACACAAACGACCGTGATGAAAAGAAAATAGATGCCGGACGGCCGTTGGAACTAGTAACTAGCAAAGAAGGAGAATAATTCATTTTCTGTAGACAGATGAATATTTTTTCTCTCCTTATCTGTAAAATTATCTCTACCAAAAGTGGAAGTGGACCACCAACTTCAAAAAATTTTTGATAAACCACAAGAGAGCATACTATTCTAAAAACGTTCTTTAGGCAGAAGTTTACAAAACCATGACACATGATATTTTTAATTTTTATAATAAGACTCTTTTTTTGTAACCCAATGAGAAACTGAATTCGAGAAGTTTAGCTTATCATAATATTCCAGTACATACTTAAGATTTTGCTGATCACCAGATGGTACGAAGTATTCTCACCATGTATCTAAAATTCTTCGTTTTACAAGAAAGCTATTTTCAAACACTACTTCAACAATTGATGGAGTCGATATCATGCCAAATGGTCAAACTTTCACTCGTGTTACTGAAGAATTTAGGCTGAAATATGTCATCATTGAATTCTTTGTCTCGAATACCATCAGCGATTTAAATTCTGATACCAGCATATAGGAATTATCTTGCTAATTATGCAAATCTTTTCGAACCTAAATATCTTACTTCATTATTTAGTAATTAATGATTTGCTTTCGAATTAACTTTAGAATAAGGAAAATCCATTATTTGAGCACTGACTCGACCATTAGGATCATGACATGTAGAAAATATATGCGAGTGAAGCTTTAAGAAGTCTCGAGGTAAGGCTAAAAATTGTATCTGATTTAGTCCAAACCCTAATGATTGATGATCCGACAAAAATTTCAAACCAAAAACTCCACTCGAGAAAGAGCGTAAACACGAAAGGACAAAGCTGCCGAGAACTGTGCAAAAATCATACTAGTTTCTGGTTCATATAGCTTCTCTCTGGCCAGTTTTATGGCTAAATGTCGTTTTTAAGAAAGGGTTTTAACGTCAAATGATTTGTCACTTTACAACGATGCATAGAGGTCTAAAGATCAGTGACACTTCTGAGGGCACAAAATTTACCTCCATTGTTGTGATATTTAGTCTTCTCGAGCTCTTATTGATTGCATTCACACAGATTTTCGGATTGAATAGCCGGGTGACAGGCTATGACAGCTTATGAATTATTCGTAGAGAAAGGATGCAAACGTTCACTTGAAGCCTCGTTCAAAATGAAAAATCTCAAGCGGTTACAAATTGACAAAACTGGTCTATAACCAGCAGAAATCAAAATAAACCAATGTGCTTTGTAGACGATCTGAGTGTAGGGATATGCATTTTGTCATCATTTATTTATGTCGAGAATATAGCTCAGAATATCCCAAATCCTATCTAGAAATAATCGTCAAAAGACCTTGAAATCTTACCTATATCACGATGTAGTTCTATTTTGTACATTACAGACCTGGTCTTGTTCGCTCTTATTAAATTGTATAAAAATACAGCCATCAGCGAGAATCAGTCACGCATGTCACAAGCATTAATTTTAATGACAAGAAACACGTGGGCCGTTTCAGTTGACTCTTCACTTGATAAGTCTAAACGATTCTCTTTCCCAGCAGTTCTCAGATATCATGTGGATGAATAATATGTGAGAGAAAAATGAGGGGGAAAAACTAAAATTTTTAGATTGATGTATTCTTGTGACCTCAATGCGTAATTCTTAGGCGTGTCAAGAGCCAAGGAAAATTAATTGGAGCATAATCTCGAAATGAAATGTCGTATACTCTTTTTAAGGAAAAATTTCTTGAGCAAGATCTTACATTATGTTAATATAAATGGGCCAAAATCATGATAATCAGTGTCAGTACCTCAGCACCTACCCCTCCCCTAGACCCAAAATTAACCTTAACTTGTTATCAGTTGACTTTTGTTGGGTTCAGGGGAGGGGTAAGTACGCAGTCACTTAGATACTGACGTTGATAAAAAAAAAAAAATTCAGTAAAAGGGGGTCGCCATACGCACAGGAGCAACAACACCTTGTACATTCATAATCACTTCTCATGATTGATGCTAAGAACACTTTCCAAAAAATATTTCTAATGTTTATTATACAGAGGTAATTGCTCTAATTCTGTCTTGAGAAAGACAAGTCTTACGAGGAAGAAAAAAAAACATAGCGTAAGTGATGATCAAAGATAGACTATACCGAAAAAAAGGGGTCATTGGTTTCCTGTAACCCTTTTTCTTACTCCATAATCTTTTTTTAAAGATTTCAATACCGCTTACGTTTACAAAACCATTTCTATCTTGATAATTTTTTATCATTTCATCACGACTTAACAGAAATTATACTCAAAAGCAATTTTTAGAGAAAAATAATCAGACTTTTCTGTAAACTTCTAGACTATAGTTCATGGGGATTTTAATAAAAACGCTTTATCTCTGTTTTGAAATCGTTTTATTCTGACCCCGCGTGAGTCCTCATCCGTTTTTTAGTGACAAGAAAATCTGGATGATATGATGTATAGAAAAGATTTCCGTGAACGATGAGAAAAATTCATGTCAGACTTAATTACTCCTCGACAGTAATAATACAAATGAACAAAAAGTAAGCAAGTCAGGATACCAACTAATTCTTATATACTAGTTTTCATTTATCAAATTTCTGAATTAAAAACAGCCTCCTCTTTTAATGATCTTATCTTAAATCGATAAAAATTACGAAAAAACTTATTAAATTTTATCTCTTTTCCCAGGTTTGTCTCTCATAGTTTCAGCATTTCAATAAGGAGACTGTTAAAGCAACTTATCACGGAATCAGAGTGAAAGATTGACCATTTGTAGAGAAACGTTTCTTAAAAAATATTTTTATATTTCTAAGACGTACTTTGTCACCTGGTGACAACTGGTGACCTTGGTCTGTGTGAATTTGTTATCTTACTCCTACAGATAATTGGCTGAAGTTTATGTTTTGGTAACCTTCAATATTTGATTTTGCTACATCAAACACACTACGTCATGGTAATGAACGCTGACTTCCTGTTAACTCAAATCAGTTTACGAGAACTAACTTAACTTTGGATTCAGTTAAGGAAAGTTGTTGAAGTTCTATCATATTTTACAAGATTGATCATAAAACAAGGAGGCAAATTGTAATGGATCACGTTTCTAAAGGACTCTGAGTGGTCTCCGCCAAGATCAGGGTAGGAAATGAACCTTATAACTACACGCCTGTAACCCGTTTCTGTTTTGCTAAAAAAAAAAAGTGTTTTAACTTGCAAATATCAAAGAAGAGTCAAAGTGCGGCATTTCTATCGGGTATTTTATTGTGTGAAAAAAGCCTAACTACGACGTATTTGCCTGTCGCTAAACCGAGACAAATTCCATTAAGTATGCGTAGTGGGAAGCCTTTGTTTATATTCCACACCTGAGAGCAACGTAAAACAAGGTCACCATGTCAGGAAACGGTATTTAGTGTCTTCTTTATTTTTCACTCTTCGGTTTAAAAAGAGTTATTTTTAATCAGTTTGGCCTGTCCATAAACATCTATAAATGTAAAGAGACTGGACTTGGAATGTCATTGATGATTAAGTTGAGCCCGCGAACAGGTTATTCATCGATCCCTCAAGTAACATTCAGCTATTTCTCGATTTTCATGCAAAATGTAAAAGAATTATCGACATCAGGACAGTTATGTCGGCTAACCTTTTCTTCAAAGGCAATTATCCAATAACTGAAACAAAATCACTCATATTGAGTCACTTAAAATAGTCGCTGAATGCTAATCAATGCAAATTGGCAAGTAGAATAGTTAACAACAAAAGGAGAAATCAAACAAGCAAAACTAGATGCCTGATGTAACTCTTGATCCCATTTGCAATGCCGGTTTTGCGATAGCGGAAGGTACTTTTCAGTACATTTGTAGCATTTCAAAGCTTCACGACGGCACTGCATTACAGGTTTTCGTTGCTCCATAAAATTCTGGTCCGAGTTGTCGTGTTTAATTTTAAAGTAGGGTCAATTATTCAGACGGCCGCTTAGTTACGCTTAAGATCCTAGTTAAATTCTAACATTTGTTGTCTGATTAAATCGCCACGTTCACATGTAATATCAGTACCGTAACCAGTCCAGATATACATAACATGTTTGCTATTTGAGAGGTTAAGTTACACTATGAGGCTGTGAATGGAAGAAGGAAGTTAGGTTCCAGCGTCTACTCACTTACTTGAAAAAATCCAGAAACACTCAGCGCTCAGACGAATCTTTCCGTCACAACTTCTTCCGTGTAAAACGTTGTACGATAAGTTTTCCTAGTAATCCACACGCGCAAGCCATATCATGTTTACGTAGGTTTTGTAAATTGTCGAGCTGTTTGTATAAAAAACTTAATAACTCTTTTGAAAAACAATGACAACGTGCGTCTAGTTGGAAGCGTTTAATACAGATTTGATGATCGGGAAACCTCAAGGGAGAATGTATTGTTCCTAAGCATTTTGCGTGGCGCTTGCAAACAAGGTTTAATTTAGATCAGTGTGGCAAAAATTCCCTACTTTAAACACCTTTATTAAAATTTTTGAAAAATAAACAAATGGAATCTCGTTGATATTAAAATTACCAATAAAACAACCCTGGTGGACGATCAAATAATCATATAACCTTCGAATGATTTGTAAACTATTGTTGTCAAAAGTTATTGGAGACTTATGCTAAACAAATCATCAATTAAATTGACGTTTCCATCCCACACAGTGACATACAAAATAGAAGTAATACAAAATTCCGCCGTGGAAGATTATTAAAACTCGCCAAAGAATAACTATACTTGCGCCCTTTATTTCTACTCCAGACACTTTCATAATGATTCCTCGAATTACTCCAAGTTTCACCAAACGCAAAATTTAATTAAAAAGAGCTCAGTAATCCTATAAAAAGGACTTAAGACTTCCCATTATAAGCATGACCTTCCTTTCTATGCTGCCAGTAAAAAAAACAGTATAAATGAGGCAATAAATACATCCTTTCAAGTATGACTTAGATGGCTCCCTAGCGAGTTTACTTTTCAGGAGCTTCACGCTAACACGATAACAACAGGGTGAGTTCAAAGTACATAGATTGAATTCATTACAATCCTATAACGTCCGAGTCTAAATTGCTAAAGAGAAGGATAGGCACCATATCTTAGAAGATAAAAGGCATATTAAGACTGGTTCTCCTTTCGTGGCAGATTTACCTTACTTACAGCCGGTCGCTGCTGCTAATGGATTTCGAGAGGTTATAAGGGTGTTCAAGGGCTGATAAGGATCTCTTAATCTGGAAACTGGATAGAATTCTGTACTAAAATCATAGCTTTCCTTGAGCGGTGACCTGTGAAAAGAAATCTACAAGATTTCTCAAACTAACATTGCTACTTATTCACACCCAGCCACAGCACAAACTTAATAAGAGTCTACTTGGTCAATAAAATTTACTTATCCTGAATTTTATGGACCACTGAGTGGGAAATTTCTCGATGTCTTGATAATAGCGTAGACACATAATTACGTCAGCTTAGGTTTTGGAACTTTAATATTCAAATATAAGGATAGCTTTTGCTACACAAATTGCACGACAACGCAGTGACTTCGGCTTTCGTTAAGGAACGATCATATATTTGTAGAGTTACATCTAAAAGGTTTACGATTTTTCTTTCTTTTTCTACAGTTCTACGGCAATCTCGGGAAAATAATATAGTCCTTTGCTTGTATTTGAGACGTTAAAGAAGAGGTAAGAGATATATACTTCATTTCCCTTCAGTGCTCGATAAAAAAAATATCTCATTTCCACATTTATAATAACATACATTATTTAATATGCAAATTTTGATCTGACTATCGACAACACTTTGAAATAACCAAACTATCTTTGCAATAATATTTATTCGGAAAATACACACAGCAGCCACATAGAGATGTTCAATTGTGTTTCCGAAATCAAAGGATTACCAGTCATTGCCAGTGGCAAAGATAGATACAAGTACTCCAGGCTACCTCTGTTATAAAAGAGCTTATTTAGATTTTATCTCAGCTTTAATGAATCACTTTCATTTCGAACTACAACACGAATTTAAGAAAACAGCCGGGTTTCAAAACGGTATTTATTTATTCAAAAAAAGATAAGTCTCATTTTCCAGTGTGTGTGTTCAGTACTAGATCACAGATGACGTCAAAATTTCGTAAGAACAAAATAGCGGCACGCTAGGCGCTGCTGGGTGTGTCAATGGTATTCTTGCCATATTTTGTCGTCATTTGTGGTCTGTTACTGAACAGATACACGGCAACATGGTATCATTTGTTTTTTTTTTTTTTATGACAAAAAAGCAAAGTTTTTCGTGGTGACAGCATTTACATATCCGTCCTACAATATAACATAGGTAAGAACCAATCAAACAGCTTATTGTATAAGTAAACATGTATGTATAATATATAAGAAGAAAAACGATTAAGTTCTTAAACTTGAAGTTCAGCTTAGGAAATGCTCCGACCTGGGCCAAAAAAACAAATATACGTCTGCAATACACACTTTTAATAATAATGACAATCAAAAAATGATGTTAATGAAATGATAATAATACTAATAATTACCAAAGGGATTGGACGCTGAAAATAAAAACGACGTCAACAACACTTAAATTATACAGTGAACGATCTCATGGTAAAATAAATTAAATAGGGATATCCATAGAACTATTCAATGAAAACACAGACAAATCAACTCAGGTTAGTACTATTCAGTATCTGTTTTGATCTCCATGCTCATAATTTGCATGGATGCAAAAATGAAAAAATAATGAACAATATGAAGAGAAAGTTCAAAACCATATGAAAACATAAAACTGACAGTACTCAAAATTTACAACAGAGTTAGGTCGTCCCCATTTCAAAAGCTGGGCAACCAAACTAATTTATTTTGTTGCTCTGATGAATCATTCGTTGCCGATTTGGAATTCCCACGTATTAAGTGCACCGCACAAAATTTAACCAAAGTTAATCTTCTTTGCGCGTTGTTTAGGTTCTC
This sequence comes from Pocillopora damicornis, assembly GCF_964200805.1. Lineage (NCBI taxonomy): Eukaryota > Metazoa > Cnidaria > Anthozoa > Scleractinia > Pocilloporidae > Pocillopora > Pocillopora damicornis. The sequence goes on from NC_142671.1 coordinate 9,938,783, forward strand.
GTTTTCTCTTTTCCTCGTTTGGCGCATAATATAATGACCCGCTCAATTTAACTTTCTTTTATGCGGGGAGCTTTGCGTGTTTCAATAGACACCACAGTTTGAAATTGTAAAAGAAGAGACTTGAATTCTTTTCTGATAATTGGAGACATGGCAAATAAAAACCGACATAATCTGAGAACAATTAAGGTAAACATTGCTACTTTTATTTACACAACGGCTTAGGATAGAGTCACATGGCGCTCAAGTACGCCTTCGGTTTCCTCAGAAGTGTGAGTTTACGATCGTCTATTATAGTTTCGTGTCTTACAATGTATTCTAAAATTTACAAATGTATAAAACACAGGAAAAGCCCATTTTAACTTCGGAAAATTAATCACAATAACCTTCTTACTTTCGGATGTGAAATCAAGACAAAAACCGCCCAGTAAGTCAGATGCTGTTTGTGATTAACTTATTTCTATTTTTGGTTGGTGGTCAACTTTTCTCGACTCGGACAATTAGCCTTTAACAAAAATTGGTTGAGATTCATCCAAGGTACTCTTTAACCATTAAATGTTTTCATACAAAGCAAAGGTAAATATTTTTAAAGTCGTTTTTTAACGAAGCAACCCATCTATGCATCTTAAGAGTGCCATTAACTTCTTAGATGCTATCACACTTCTTAGATTGCTATTGGCTAGAATTATAGGAAAAAGGAAAGAAACATACACTGCAAGGAAATAAATGCTGCTTTGCAACGAATTTTGGAATATCATTTTTCTTGATCTTACGAAAACAAATTTGTGATAAGCGAATCGACATTGTATGCTCTTTGGATGGATTTTTCGTTTGATGTTTTTTTCCTTGGTAAATAATGTGCTGATCCAATATGGAGGCAGGTGACGCTCGAGCCAGATCGATTCTAAAAGTCACGAAAGCAAACTTTCTTTCTTATTGATAGAAATTCAGCACCTTTCTTTTGTATGATTTATATCTAAATAAATACTGAAATACTCTTTATAGGTTTTATTTTTCATTTCATATTCCTAATGGTCCTTATTATCAAAAATTGTCTGAGAACTGTATGTATAAAATTTACTCACCGTTTAACATTTACCTGTTTCTGTTCGTTTGAATCTCTGAATCTCTGATTCTAAAACAAATGAGATTCTTAGACTTGCAGAATTAGGTGATCTATTCTTGCAATGAAATTGGAAATTTTGAAATCAACCATCGTGCGGTCCAAACACCCCACACGTTGTAATACACGGTATCAGATTGAACGCTCCAATTTCCGAAAATAAAGTTGAAAATGACACGAAACGTCCTTTGGCGTAGGAATAATGATTCGAGAAAACAGACAAAAGCCGTCTCATCATTAAATTCTAAAAGTCGTCTTCTAATGGCCAATGGCCAATGGCATCTATCCGTATGGAAATTTCATATGGAGGTGGATAGACAAGTTGATTGATTGCGGAAATTCGTTTCTTAGCCTTATTTAAAATATAAATGCAAAAATGCTAATGAATCTTTAGTATTGGTCTTAAAATTACAGCAGAAAAATTACCTCAACTTGATAATTGATGTGGTACTTGTAATGGGATAATAACAAATAAAGGTTTATTCAAACATTGTTTTGTTTTCTTTTTCACCAATAAGTTCGGGAGCTGATTACTTAGGTTAGGCAATTTTTATTTGCATCTTTTAATTGATAACCAGGTTGACAAATACAATGCTTCAAAATCAATCTTTTGTAATACAGCGAAATTTCCATGGTGTTGCAAAGTTCAGTGCAACCACGAAATAGACCGAAATAGCCAGCGAAATAGGTGAAACGAAATTAATTCTAGCCCACAAGCGTAAACAGAGTAAACAAAGACAATGCAGTTGTTTTTCAAAGGGACTTAGACTTAACCAGATCTTATGCACGAGAAATGGGTGTTATTTTTCAGATGCGAAGAATTCTTAGTGTAAGGAGTAAACATTTATCACTCTACTGTTGGAAATTTTCAGCGAAAGTGAAGGTTAAATATTTGTCAGTGAATCATACGGAATATATTTCTGGTTCGTGTCAGTGTATTTATAATATATAAGATGGCTTTTTTAAGACATAACAAACGCTTGGACTCATCGAGTGATTGGTTTTTGGCGCGAAACTAACCAGTCGCTACAAAGGCATCAGGCGCCAACCACAGCGCGCATGACTGATACAGTTCACTCAACAAATGGATATATCAGCAGCACAAATAGAAATTGAAAAACCAATTTTTAATACGCAGTGGCTTGAATGATTTTTCTTAATGTATTAGACGAAGACTGAAAAACACGTAAGTTTTAAAGCATCAATATAATGAGTTAGTGATCATTACTAGTTTGCATGTCTGAAAGTTCACGATGCATGATACCACAAATTGCTTGATATTTACTTGACATCTCTATCAGAAACCAGCATCTACTTTGCATTTTCAGACACAATTAGCTGCTTGAACAGAGTTTTAAAGTTGGAGTTTAGCCAGACTATAGAATTATTTGACCCATAATTTTGGCAACCAGTAGGTGAGTAACTTGACAAGCTCTATAATTTTGAGGACCATTGTCATTAAGTAAGAGAAAGTACATGCACCTGTTTTGAAAAGTACAGAAAATTCAGCGATCGACATCACACTCGATATCAATTGAATACACAGTAGAAAACTCATTAAAAATTTACACTTAAAGATGTAACTTGAAAAGACTGAAATATGGTTCCACCTTTAAAATCTTATTGCGAAGTGCAATTAAGGCAAACATGCAGGATTTAGAAGGAAGTTCCTCTTTAAAAAAATAAAAAGACTTAGGAAGTAATGTGAAATCAAAACAACTTAAGTCAGGCATCAGAAAGAGATGATTATATTCCCTCGCAGATTATCATGGGCAGGTACTGTGGCGCCGAAATGTCGCATGCTGCGTGCCTACATTGTGAAACAAATGATGACACTCTTTATTAAAGCCAAGTCTCTTTCTTTTCTGTGTTTTTTATGGATCTCGACTTCGTCTCGGTTCATAAATTTTGTATTTATGAGGTACTGATCTCTGATTATAACTGAACGATTCCGATGTCTTTCCAGAATTCTGACAATAAAAGAAGTTCTCAAAGATTTCAAAGCGTTTGAAAACGTCGTAAAGCAGCTCTGTTAATCACATCCTTAACTCGTGCCTCAATTTATTAAGACGATTTTTTTCACCTTTAACCAAAAATCTCCCACAGAGAAACCGGTCTGACTTGGTTAGCTGAGAAAGTCAATTAACACGAGTAACAGTTATTACCTCAAACAAAGCGAAAATGCACTGATAAAGAGCTTCAAGAGTCAACAAACTGAAAAGTCTCTCGATCGCAGCATGTGGATTGATCCATAAGAAACTGGGAACCTTAGGAAGAAAATTAAAATCTTGGTGTTTAACTCATAATTAGAAGTCTGGGGAAGTTGAAGCATTCGAATTCAAAGTGTCTAGCCGCCCGTTGAGATTAACTTTTGAAACTGAGTCACATCCGCTCACCATATGACAGTTGGGTTCTTTGCTTCTATCGAAGTAACTCGGTTTGAAAAGGCTCTTAATGAAGATGTCGTGACCAGCGTGTGGTTTCAAAGCATCGGGTCACCGTAGGAAGAGAGACACTTAATCAGTGATGATCTAACTTGCATCATAACCCCATTGAAAGTAAAATTGAAAGAAAACAGACAGATGTTCTGTACGATTATATGTATGACGATTTCCTGAAGATTTCCCACGCTCGCAGAAGTTAGCTCAAAGGAAAATTCCACAGTCCGTCCAAACATTTTCCCCTCCTTTGTCTAACTGACCGCATTGACTAATTGGTTGATATTCTGCAATCAGCATTTCCTCGTCATTTGATTGGATCATTTAAAGTTTGGAGCTGTGTTAAATTGTGAACAGCCTTATAGAAAAAAATTGGATACTGCAATGCCAACATTGTTTGCTGTTAACTGTCATTTCTTTACTTTCAATAGTAACTCAGCGAAAGAATTGAACCGTTAGTCGTAAAATGGCCACAATTTAAATTGTCAGCCGCAAAAGCCATCACCTATTGAGATCCTCTTATAATGCTGATGATTGTCCTCTGTATACAAAACGATTCAAATCAATGTGTCTCACTTCCCGCCTCATGCTCGCGCTAAATTTTACAGATTGATAATTCAAAGACCTTAGTAACTGAAGGAAGGAAACTGGTCGAAGTTATATCACTGATCTACGTGAGTTTGAAATTTCGTTTTCATTAAGAGTCAGTATTATCATAATTCTGATACGGAATAAATATGCGCCTCCCCTGTGACAAAGTAGTAAATCGAAGAGACCTTTAGTGAAACTGACAAACAACATGTAACCGATATCAATAATGGTAGAAGAAGCCTTTAATACCTGTGACTGTTATTCAGATGTAGCTTTTAAGGATGTCTATTACCGATGTTTGTATTTTAATATCGATATAGCCTCGATTGCCTAAGAGCAAACGTTCATGTAAGACATACTTTTTCTCCAAAAGGCTCCTATTTATGTACCAAAAAATTAGGTTTCTCACACTTCGTAAATATTGGCTGCCATGGTAATGGTTTGATTAGTCTACATGAAAGTAAACAGGCGACATATTTCTGAAGTACCAGTGGAGGTGTGGCTATGTTTGAAGAGCCTGGCACTAAAAGTTTGAATTTGTCCCCAAAAAAATAACGAACATTATTTTTGTCCCAGAATATGCGACATTGTGATATCCCTTTGCAAAATTCGTTTAAAACTAAATTCTTGATTTTAGTTATTGAGATTAACTGCACTTCAGAGCAACCACCAAAATTCAAGTGTACCTGTTTATTTTCAAAACAGCTTTTTTTTAACCCTCAACCGTCAGAGGTACCTTCCAGATACCTCCCCACTGAGTCGCCCATTAATTCCTTTGCTTAAGACTTGGCGGCAGTGCATGTCTGGACGCAAAAAAAGGATTAATCAGTTCTTTCTATATCACTCATTTTTTTTTAATTCTTGCTCTCAGAATGACTGATATAAATTTATTTGAATAACAAATTCCGCAGGCCTGATCAATTCATATGCATTTGCTATCAGTTTTATGGGTCTGAAGTTTCAAAATGGAACAAAATTACACTTGTTGATCATAAGGGTCCTTCCATATTTACCAGCAACTAAGTCATTTATTTTCTAGAGACATATAAAGTTCCTTGTCCATAATATCAATTGCGCAACTCACTATTGGAAGCCGTGGTTGTGCCAAATTATTGGAAAACAGCTGGTAAACCCTATAATAAGCCAGCCAACTAAAACAACTTTGACTTAAGTCCCATCAGAACAATAAAACAAAAATATATTTTCTTTTTACAAGTTTGGAGGTAATCTAATCCCCTTAATGGTTGAAGGAGGCTTAGTAGAATTAGAGTTCATACGAAAATGATAACCAAAGAAAAGAGCTTGAACAAAGGACGCCAGTTCGTTTTATTTAAGGTCCACACAAGGTTATACACAAATAAAATGGGACACTTTTAATGAAAAAACCGAAACGTTGGTTTGATAGGTTCACTTGGCTATCATCTCGTGGCTTACCTTAAAGCTAACTGTGCTTCTGTTATTATTTTTCCATATGTGCAGTACCCCCGTGTGGACTAAAGATTTATGAACGAAACTAATTACCTTGCAAACACCTTTTTTTTCATTGAAGAGGATCGCACGGGCCTTGAGAAAGTTTGAACTAGAATGCCTTATCGATTACTTTATTCTATTCAAAAACTAAACTCACGTACGTCATTTTTTCCTAGGTGTTTTAACGTTTTTCCCTTTGTTCGAGTTTTTTGTCAAGCCAGAGAAATATTCAGTCTGAAAAGTATTTCATCTCTTACATGGTAATCACCAGTTTAATATCGGGTTCTTTCAAAAAACAATCGATATCAATTTCACGACATAAAGATGTACAAGTGTTACTTCATAGCTCAAAAATTCAAAGGAAGTAAAACGATGAATTGTCGATATTGAATTTGCACTAAGTAAGCGTGGGCTGTTTCTGAGCGGACAAAAAGGAAAACATTACTCAAATCCCAATTATTCCTCCCTCGAGACCACAGATTGTAATAAGGAGTTTGTAATAATAAGGTCTTTGCACATTTTCCTTTAATTCTTTTCAACACCTTTCACTTAAAATAGTTTACATTACTGAAGATGAAAAACAGTCGTCGTTATCGTAGAAAAACTTACATTTCTGAAGTCGTATAAAGACCATGCTTTGCTCCAGAGACAGCGTACCGCTAGCTAAAAAAAGACTACCTACCTAACACTCTTCGCCTCTTTCTGCTTTCCACGTTCCGGCTGATTGAAATCATGGTCGGTATTCAAATTAACCAAACTAAGAGGGCATTGTGAATTTTGTCAATATCGTCAAACATGCCTTGTTAAATATTAATTTCTGTCTACATAACAGGTGACTGAAACCTTGCAGGAGAACGCCTCCAGGAAGAAAATGGCGGGTATCTTGTCTTTCGCATGTATCATCACTTTGGCGATATACGCAGGTATTCATTTTTAGTCTCTTTCCATGAAACTTTGTCGCTCAAAGTCGCTTTATCTTGCCCAGTGTCTGTACACTCCGTGAATACTGGCCTAACCAGCGCCAGGGAATTGGGAGAACAGTGTTTTGGCATTAGCAAGCAAGAATTATGAGCATGCGAACTACATATCGTCAATCACCGTTCTTGAGTCCAAACCCAAATCAAAACAACGTAAAGCCGTTCGTCAGAAAAGAATTGAGTCCAAAATGCCGCAATTGCACACTTTATCTTACCGTATACTAGCATTCAACTTTGGTCAAAATGTAATATTAGTTTGTACTGCTTTCAAATCCGGTCTTTATCCTAAAGGATAAAGTGGGATGAACAATTATGCACGCTCGCTTGAGCAGCATGGATCTAAAATTCCAACCTCGACAATATTTGGTCGAAAAATTTAGAATATTCATGCAGTACATTGGAAAGTGAACACAATTTCGACTCAAATCTCCGTTATGCTTGATTTTCACGTCTTCGTTAGTGTATTTATTACGATGCACAAGCGCTAGTCAACACCAATGTCAGTCTTTAAGTCTTGGTGAATTAACCCAGTACTGCGGTTTTTTACGCGGAAAAAATATTTAAAGTTCTTTGTCAATAGGATTTGAAATTTATGTACTTTTTGAAGGATAAATTTTTATCATCTTAGCGGCATAATCTTGTGGTATACAACATTGCGGGGTTCCAAACCTGATTTACATGCCGAGTTTTGATAACAACAGATACCTCTAATTCCAGATGTTTCCCCGTTTCACAGATTCCGGTAAAGAAACAAATTCAAAGCCGTCTATCGTTAACTGCGTTCAGAGAGAACACCTAACTAACAAAAAAAATTCAAAATTCTTCCAGCTTTGGTTTCCTTCTAAATCATTTCAGTTCAATTTGTAGTGTTTGTTTACTTCGTCTCTCGCGGTTCATGGTTGTCTTTTGGCGCACTTCATGAACCATATGTCAATCATCTGATATCGAAGGAATAAATAACAGTATCGTCGGATCAATAAATAAAATTCCATATCATTGGCTTAGAACCCTCTAGTGGCGTTTTGAATCCTTTCCCAAAAGCTAAGGAGTGCACTTCATCCGCTCGCGTATATTAAACTCGTAGACAACAGGTGTGATTTTTCCGATTCCCTGGTGCTTCGTTGCTTTCCGCACACTCTTTTTTCTGGGAAGGCACACTCAGGGCTGTATTCACGGCACAAACATGACACTGGAAGCTGTTCGCATCTCGCATCTGTTCATTGCTATAATTTGGCTTGGTATACAAGGCTACGGCGATGGAATAAATACCGACCGCAAAAGTTTAGATGGTAATAACGCGACTACAACAAAGTCCAGTGAACTACAAAAGGATTTGGTGGCAAACACAACCAAGGAAGATGATTACAATGGCACATTGGGTACGACACTCTGGTTATTAGCATCTTTCATTTTTTACTTTTGAATTAAGTACCATTTACCATTACCTGACTACTTAGCAGACTGAACACTCGGAACACTTTTGACAAAAATCTTTGGCCAGCTTAAATGAATTATAAAATTTGAGACGAAAATCTAGAGTATATTTACCTTTTTCACTTTACGAAAGCACGCGCGTGTCGCAAAACACTTAATGAATGTTTCATAAACGTGTCAGCTTCTCATGAAAAAAAAAATGCATGAGTTATACACAAGACTTTAGACTGATAACATCAAGTTCGTACAAAACACAAAGTACATTTACCGTAATCTAAAAGCCGCATTACAGGTTGAAACTGATTTGCCTAAAAGGAAAAGAAATTATTTGCGGAATTCAATCTAAACTCTTATCTCGAACAACAACTTACAATAACGGAATCGCTTAAGCTGCTATTCAAAACAACAAAGCGGCGTTTAAACCTTTCGATTTTTGAAATTACTCAAATAAAAGCCCGCAGAAGCTTTTTAGTAAATTGACGAAACAGAATTCAATTGATTTCCCGAGGCAATTAATAGTCCTCAGACTACTGAAAGGATACATAAATTATCCCGAGCCACAGAGAATAATGAAACATCTCTTTGCTATATCATTTATTTGCCCTTAAAGCTATGTTTTCGTTATTTATTCTTTGAGAACTCATAAAAAAAATCAAATTTTTACAATAACGCATTTTTCCCGTACTAGAAAGATACATCTTCTTCAGCGATTTTCCCTTTTAATTTTATTTGAAAATTTGATAATGTTGTTTAGAACATGACCTCGAACTGGATCGATTGGGTTTTAAAAAGTAAAAGATGCAGTTTCTTTTCTTTCTCGGACAAATTACATTACAATTCACCAATTTCAATAAAATGGCATTTTCCATGCTACTTCCTGTTTTCGAATCTATGGAGAATACTCAGTGCAGAGGGTTCCTCAATATTTGCGGTTGCTGTATCAGTTGGTTGAAAGAAAACATTCATTTACTTGGATAAATATCACAAACTCGTTTGGATGGGATTTTCAATAATCCAGATTCACTCAGGAAGCCTGCGTAGTAGTATTCTCTGTTTCCTTTACACCTGAGTCGTGCTAAGGCAGAGGGCGGAGTGAAGAAAAAAAAGTTACGTCGGGGATAAGAATAGCAATAATATATCATTTACGAGACATCTTAAGCGAAGGCTTCGAAAAGGGGGTAGGTGATTGGTTCTTAATTTAAAAATGGTATGCTAATCTTACAATATCTGACACCGCGAAACCCCTTTTTAACTCGTAAAATGGCTGGAGGCCATTTAAAAATTGTTGTTATGACCCAAAATTCACTCCATCTATCCACTAATCCATTACTCCGTCATTCCTTCCTTCACTTCCTGTTAACTTTTTGGTGAGACCGCTGACTAGCGCATAAGACTTTTGTATGTTTAGTTCCTGCGTGAGACTCAACAGATCGTTAAGAATTGGTCAAGATTTTAATAGTCTGTATAGAAACAACGCATATTTAATTGACAGCTGAGATCTAAGATCTATTCGGTTATTTTACTGATGGATAACAAACAGGCTTAAATTAGACTGCGTGCATGAGGTACTTGGTTTTACAAAGAGCGACGATTATTTACAAAGTGCGACAAAAACTGGTGCCCATTTTGTAATGTAAAGATAGTATTGATTTCAAGTTTAGCCATCTAAGAATGCGTAGGCAATGCTTCACGATCTGCTTTTAGTGACTTTGGCGCCTTTCTTAGAAATTATGTTCATATATGTAAATTGGTTATGGTCAGCTGCTTGAAAAATTTCCAGCGAACTAGATATTATTTTCGGAATTTCCTCCATTAGAAATTTTTCTCAGGGAAACTTCGTTTGTTTTTCAATTTTAATTGGCTTTGAATGCTGTAAGACTGTTGAAGTGAAATGGTTATATCGCATGTTTTTTTGCCCTACTATGTTTCGACTTAAATGTACTTCGGAAATGTCTTCTACGTGCGCTAATGTTTACCTCTAGGCCCCATGCTTCATGATAAGTGAGCGACAAAACATGTTTCTTGTGGGGCATATATGAGCCTGTGTTTTTTTAGCAAGTTGTGACTGTTCGAATCTGTTTAAATAAGTTGCTTTCTTTGAAAATGTTTACCAAATATTTGCGGTTTGGCGTTTATCGGTAAAGAAATCGCCTTAGGTACATTGAAAACCCTTAGGGTCGAGGAGAAAAGAAATGCCTTCATCCATGTAAAATTGTATAAAGTACATTGAAAGTCATATTGAGTTGCGAGAAACATGTCTACGTAAATCATGTAAACCGAGTAAAGACTCTGACATACCTTTTCTCCTATTAATTTCTGGGGTTCATACAAAAGCAGCCAAGAGTCATTTTTGAGTCATCGGTACAAATATATCCAGAAAGACAAGACACGGTCAAAATCGTGGACACCCTTAAGCTCTCAGTAAATAATACTTTCCGAAAAAGTCTATAAAACGCATCTTAAGTGCCTAGCCAACTTCCCCATCATATATTTTATATCCTGTTTTTGACAAAAAAAATTATATCTTTTCGACAAACATCATGGTGACAAAGAGTTTTCACCAGCCCTAATTGCAGCAGGTAATTATTGATTGGATGGTGTTAAATTTTCACGGGCGGCAAAATGATGTAATTGCCTGCCACCTTCTTAGGATTAGAATACAAACGCTTGAACCATGTTTTCGCACATCAAAGTCGCAAGAATGAGAGACGCGAAGAACAAAGAAGTCATATTACTGATTCTCTACTTAAGCCGTCATTAATCGCGGATTGTCATTGGTTTATTCTTATCCTTATACTAATGATTCTCATAATCTTTTTTCCACAAGACCATAAACGACGAGGTCGTAAGTGGAGTAGTAAAGGGATTTTATTTGAGAGAGAGCATCTTTCCTTGCTTGTGATTAACCTGAATTCAACTGCAATACAATTACTAATGATTACCATGTCTGACACACTCAAAAGAAGCGGTGTTAGAATCAGTAATGTTAATCATGCACCATACCTTTCAGGCAGTTTTTTTCTTCTCCTCTTGCGGTCCAACATACTCATTTAGATCAATCTGTCCTGGTGTTGAACCCCAATAGCTCTGAAAGAAAGATGATACACTTATCATAGAACGCGAGAAAACCACCGTGCGGCTGTAACAACTCGTTTCTTTTTTAGGATGAGGGAATACGTTATATTTAGAAAAGAGATCGAAATTAGCGTTAACTGGTTCGTTTGAAACCACAAAGGTATCAACACTTCATAAATTCTTTACGAGAATCTCTGGCACCGCTGAGAGTTGCGTAAGGAAGAACAGCAGTGTCCAAGAAATATAAAAACATAGATCATTGTTTCCCGGGCAGACTTTCCTAAGAGATCTCTTGAACGACGCGTCCATGGCGTCATTATTTTATTATTCGTGCGATCACTTCTATAGGATGTTTATACCATGACGTCACTCGTGTGGCTTTTCCATTTATTTGCATCAATATTCTGAGTCTAATTAAGGTTGGTCTGGCGTGGTAAAAGTAATTATCAGTCAGTCTAAATTTCAAATGGATTTTCGACTCGAGGAAAACAATTTTACTGGTCTTAGGATTTAAGTTTAAACTTTTTGGAGACGTAATACATTGGCCTTTGAGTGTAATTTGCCGCATTTCTTCGTCCCAGTCGAGATGTACAGCGATCACTTGACGATTCTCCTCGGCTTTCTTTTAATTACCTCCACAACAATTGTAGGTAGGTTAGGGTATTCAACTATTTCATAATCCTACAACGTATTACATTCTTCTTTGTTCTGGCGAAAGTAGTGACTCATTTAAAACATAACAGATATTCATCAGTGCTCCGAGAGCAAATGTGTGCTGTTATTAAAGTAATATTCTAATTTTAACCACAAGATCAGTGTTCACAAAATATTCGCTAAATTTATTCAAGAAATACTCTTTTTTTCATTTAACCATTACCTCCTGCTGTTTTCATGTAGTGAAACTGAGTTACAAATTCTAATTCTACACTGTAGTTGAAAGTAAGTTCCCGGTTTAAAATGAAAAACCAACAATTTGTGAAGGTCTTAATTTTCACCTGAAATAAGAAAGGCTGTAACTTCCCTCTTAGTATCTGTTTGTTTGTTCGAGTTTCTCAGCCATCCAGCTACGGTGCTTTCGACAGTCCTTTCTAGAACATTCGATTTACTTAATCCAGAGAGTATGAAAATTGGTCTTCGCGTTGTTTTCGTTTAGGGTAGTTACCTACGCAACTTTCAGTGGCATGAGGTCGCATTTTAATTGATAACTTTTTTATGCTAAGTAATTTTTTCCCCGCAACTAATTGAAGACTGAAAATTTTTTTTAAAAATCCGCTAGATTATCTTTCCAATTTAACTAGAAGCTTTCCAACACGTTTATGTTTAAGTTAAAACATAGCGATTTATTCTACAATGAAACGGGCCTTAAATACTGGCAGAACTAAATCATCAACGTCTTATCAAGAAACCAGGCAACAGCCTCTTTTTTTTTTTGCAATAATTTCACTCCATTTCAATCGATTAGAGTGAAAATGCAAATGAAAAAGGAATGCATTTTCATTTTAAGATTAAACGCTATCTAGATTTATAGAGTGGGAGACTGGATTAAATAAAGTAAAATAAGCCCAAAGGACTTTGAAATAAGCAAGCCAGCACTTGATACACTCCTACACAACTTTTGTACACATGTTCCTTTCGAGAAGAGTTCATTGAGAGATGTATAAAGCTGATAGTCTAGCCACATGCTTACTCCTATTAAAAAAAAAAAAAAAAAAAAAAATATATATATATATATATATATATATATATATGTGTATATATATGCAACATTTTAGGGGTTCTCGATGATCAGAAAAGAAAGCAATGTTGGTCAGTGCTCTCGACAAGAGTTCAAGCGTGACACGAGTTGACGTGACGTGACATGATAATGACATGATTTGAAAATGACGTAATGCAACTCGCACTAACCAATAACTTTTAACTTATTTTCGGTATAGATGCAATCAAGAAAAGTGACGACGACGAACTTAGGCTAGTCAAAGACCTTTTTGAGAATTACAGCCAGGAAGTCAGACCAGTAAAAAACAAGAACGCTGCTATCAAAGTTATCTTTGGTATTGCCTACACTCAGCTCGTCGAACTGGTAAGTAATGTTAAGTGGTTTACCTTATCTCCTCAATAAGCGCCAACGCTCTAACAAGCGCCCTACCACGCACTAATAAGCGCCTACTCCCTTGGCCAAATTGTCAAACAGGCGCCTCTCTCGAATAAGTGCCTAGCCTCCTTCCTCGCTTTTTTAAAAGACCATGCTCAACCAGTATGCTTTGTGCGCCGATGTTGTTATTATTCGGGGAACGCTGTACTGTTTTTAATAAACCAACGGAACTGCCATAGCTTTTGCCAATATTTTCACGGCAAAAAAAAGAGATGTTATCAACTATAGCACAACTAAACCGCTAGTTTGGAAGAGGTATTTTGACGACGTTTTCTGTCTGTAGAGCACAACCAAATACACCATAGAAGAACTTGTAAGGTGAGCGCAAACAGCCACTACGTTACAATCAAATACACAGCTGAAATATCCGACTCAGAAATTATATTCTTGGACACAAAAGAGTATAAAGGCGAGAGATTTGACAGGGAATCGACCCTTAACATGCAAACGCATTACAAAAAGACAGAGATCTTCCAATACATTAATTCTTATTTCTCATCTACCAGGTGTACAAATTCGACAAGCTCTATGCTTGACAAAAACTTAGTTTCAAACTACGCTAAAAGAATGAAGGACTGAGAGAAATATGTCTCTGAATTTAATTTAATCGAGAGAGAAAGGTCACTCAAAGGCTTATCTTGCGATATCAAATGTTGAAGGTAACGAGTTATCGGGCACACCACGCTCGGCGGAAAGCACCACTGAAGACTCTCGAACTGTCTTTTCTTCTTTATTTAATTACTCAGTTCTCTACGCACATCCAAGTTTACTTCATTCTGTGCAAAAGATACCTGTTTCTATTGCCGCTTTATTTATAAATCTCAAGCTTCTCCTACTGCAGAATTAGTACAGGAGGATAATAAGTGCCCTCCTTCCAAGTGTCCTCCTTCTTTAATGAACGCCCAGACGCTTATTCGAGGAAAAACGGTGCGCGTTTGCGAGTTTCAAAAGCAACCGTTTAACGACAGAATCTCACTTTAAACTTTGCGCGAAAAAGCGATATCGCACAAATTTCGACGCGATGATCGGTTTTTAAGTGAAATTAGACGCGGTATCCATGGTTCAGGTACTGAATTTTCTCAAAGTTGCGCAACTATCTGCAAATACAAAATCGTCTCACACGCGCTTTACAAACCATTTAAACTGAATCGACTGTATAAAACGGTAATAACACAAACGTGAGAGGAAACCGAGATGAAATTCACGCAGATTTCCATTGAAACAGTTTTTCCTTTATGTCTCTTTTATACAAGCTTGCGGAATTTAACGGATGGAGTAGTATTCAAACAAAAAACTTCTCAAAGCCATGGGCACTCTCTCCAGAACCTTGTAAACCCCTAACCCTAACACTAAGCCAATAAGCTGTAAGTATACCATGGCAACCTTTTTCTGTATCCCACATACTTGCATCCAACTTAGAATTTTTAAGGAAAGGGAAATTTACTGCTACAGACCGGTATGTTGCCATAAGCTACTATGGAGGGTTATACATATATGCCTCTTGGGTAGTTATTACATTTCACCTGGTAGAACTTTGTGCTAATATTTTCTTTTGACTTTGTTTAATCACAGGATGAAAAGAATCAAGTCCTAGTGAGTAACGTTTGGATAAGACAAGTGAGTAATTTAATTCTAACGCTCTCTTCTTATTTAAACAAGGTTAATTCAATAAAATATTGAGTACCTTAACATTGTTCGCTCTGTGGAAGAGAAATTGAGCGCGGTACTTGCTTAAATACTCATTTTTAAAAGAGGCGTCTTGAAGAAAACGAAAAGTTGAGCAATGATCCTAATTTAAAATCCTTGCATGTCTAGCTTCCATCCGGCAAATCTCTTTTGATAAAAAAAATCCATCTAACGCTGACTAGTTACTTAAAAAATTTCTGACATTGCTCTTCTAAGGAAAAGTTTACTCGTTTTAATTCAGTATTTCTACTTTTTATGACCAACATTTCGTAGAAATGGAACAATCACTTGTTGCGCTGGAATGCCTCTCATTATGGTGGTATTAAGTCTATCAACGTAGATCCCAAAATGGTGTGGCTTCCAGATATTGTGCTCTATAACAAGTAAGTAGAATTCTGCTTAACCATACCATTATCATGTAATTTACACCTTGGTGAAATGTTTATTAGTTAAACATAGAGGTTTTTGAAAGTTCTACGCCCCAGGTAGACGACAGATGTTTGGCGAGCAAAAACATTTTTGGTTATCAAAAATATCTGGACACCAAATATATGATAATGCTTGAATTGAGTACGCACCCAAAACACAAGATTACACACGAAGGTGAAAAAACTTGTCTGTAATTCAATGCCTTCCAGTTCTTTTTCCGTCTTGTATTTCTCTTAGCCCTGAGGCTAAAAGGGAAAAATAGCAATAGCAGCGAAAGTAGTTCGTTTTTGAAATTTCTAATTTTTTTCATACGTATTCTCCAGTGCAAATACAGGAATAACAAGCGGCAATATGGACCAGTTTAAAACGAAAGTGATTCTGTCCAGCGATGGTACTAACACCTGGTAAGTTGACAACAAGACTTATGGGAATATGAGTATGGTAAATCTGAGACTACGTCTACGCTTGCGTTTTCGTTTGAAAACGAATACTTTCCGACTCGTTTTGGCCTTCCATTCCATACTAAAACGCTCGAAAACAAAACGAATCGATTCAAAAACACTCTCAAAAGTGGAGACATCTGAAAACGCAGGCATATCGTTTTACTGTGGACGGTCGAAAATGGAGCCTTTTGAAGACGCACTAGTGTAGACGGATCTGAGAATTCATCTGATTGTAAAGAGATGCTTAGGGTTATTTCATTTCAAACGATTTCATCGTTTGGACGTACGGTTTAAAACCAGGGAAAATCGTTTGAGGAATATTTCCGGTTATTCTTCAACTCAAGTAGGGGCATACTAGGCCACGTGGTTTTTTTTTTTTTTGCTAGTTGGGAACGAGATAAAATTTTCAATAGATACGTAGGGACACTAAACCACGAAGGATAGCAGACTGTATTTAAAACAGACTCTTAGTTCAGCAATCGCTCATTAATCCTCCTCCACTCTAAATTACATATACCGCCAAGTAGGACTGGTTACTCTGGTTTCATCGCCCATTTCATGTAGTTTTTTAGGTATTACCAAAGGAACAGTATCTGCGAGACAATGCAGAAGTCTTGTTACACATGAACCTTATGGACTATGAGGCCTGACTCAACAACGAGTTAACTGCAGCCCAGTAGTTGGAGAGTCCATCTGGGACATCAGCATATTTGAGATTAGAAACTTTACGAGAAGTCACCGAATTTCTCTCTGCCTCCGTCCCTGAAATTTTTGTAACCACTCATGAATAGCGAAAAAAATAAGGCATAGAATAAAGAGGGTTAAAAAAAGTGACACCACATGTATGCTTTACGATTTCATAAGGTATGCTCCAACAATCTTAAGGAGTCGTTGTGCCATTGACATCAAATTCTTTCCATTTGACGACCAAAAATGTGATCTCCACTTCGGTTCATGGACGTATGACGGACTCCGTGTTGATCTATTGAACGCGAGCAATTCTGTTGATCTCGTCTCTTACATGCCGAGTGGCGAGTTTGAAATGGTAGAAGCTCCCGTCAAGAGGACTATCGTCAAGTACAGGTAAGGTTGGCAAGTTTGTATTATGTGCAGAATAGAGAGATAAGAATGAAACTCTGGCCAATTATTCATAGAAACGTTAAAAGTAGCTGGTAAGTTATCCCAAACAGTCGTCACCAATAATACTCACTCCGAGTCTCCCTTGATCTAGGTTTGGTATACAGGAGCCCGGCCGGGGATTTTCCATATACCCAAGGATGATATCCCCTGTAGTTCAATGGGTATTTGAATGATTTACTCAAGTCCACCTTTTTTATATTTTCATGCACTTAGCTGTTGCCCAGAGCCATATCCAAATGTGATATTCACACTACACATCCGAAGAAAGGTGCTTTTTTACTTTAACAATCTCATCGTTCCCTGTTTCCTCATAACCGCCTTTGCTCTCCTGACCTTCGTTTTACCACCCAACACCGGAGAGAGAGTTACACTCGTGATCACCACATTGCTAGCGATGACTGTCTTTATGCTGATGATTGCCGAGAACACCCCGACCACTTCAGACGTCACGCCTTTGATCGGCAAATTCTTCGTCGCCTCCATGGTGGAGATAGGACTAGCTCTGATTGCTACGTGTTTCGTTCTAAACATCTATGAAGCAACCGGACCGAGCTCTGAAGTGCCTCGCTGGGTGCGTGTCCTTCTAATCGATATCCTGGCACCCATTCTCCGAGTTACTCGACCCAAGGAGAAACCTCAGCGCAAATTTCACGGCCCGAGCAATCAGAATATTCACTCGTATAGCCCGATCATGCCCGAACACAATGGAAACAATATAGAAATGGATGGAAGTCCAAGGGATGTACTCGTCATCGCACCAAAGGTCGGCGAGAAGATCCTGACCTCACGAGACTTCATCAATTCTGTAAACGACAATAGTATCAGACACAGAGTGCCTTCCTCGCAGGAAAAGCTCCTGGAAGGCATCAACGTGCTCACCGAACGAGCCAAAGAACAGGAAAAAGAGGAAGAGATTAAAGAAGAATGGGAATCAGTGGCCAAAGTTATAGACCGCTTCTTTTTATTACTTTTTATTGCAACAGTGGCCATATCGACAGCGCTTATCTTTTTACAGCGGCCAAGTTACGCCACGATGTAAGTGAACGGGGCCCAAAAGTGTTTGAAAAGCTTTAAGTACCGCCCAGTTTTCCCCCCAGGCTGAGGAGGATTGGCTGCATGTCTTGAGCAGCCACATCGTAAGTGGCCTGTTTTCGAGGAAACCATACCATATTAATGGGACACTGCTCGATAAGGTTTGTTGTTTCGAGTAAAGAATTTAAATCCTTAAAAAATTAAGGAGAGGCTGGAAGATACAGTTTTTGAAATAAATGTTTAAATAGACTTTGACGAACCATTTAGAATAAAGGAGATTTCTACGAAATAATCTACAAGAGACTTCGAGGTTGTGGTTAGACGGCCGCGAAAGTGAGTTACTTTTGAATGGAACGCTTTGATAGACATTCCATTTTTTAGATGGTTCCCCGTGTAACTGAGAGAGGATATAATTATTTTAATCGTGAGCTGTTATTCAATTTTGTTTTCTTCTTTCTTTTTGCTAATTTCACGATATTGTTTTGCAGTTTACAACAAGTTATTTAGTAGTGCAAATTAAATCTTGTCGCAGCGCGCGAAAGGAGAAGGTTTAATATAACAACACAGTTTTTTAAACATACGAAAACATATGAGGCTTTTAATCTATTTTAATTGAATCAAAATGTAACTGACGATTTTCCTACCAAAATGCTGAACTTTAAGACTGTTTACAGTTTGTTTAAAATCTTTTGCCTTCCGCTAGCTTTTTGTATGTAGATTTTTAGATTTTCAATGTCATATAGTTGTTTTTCTTGCAGTTTTTCGATCCTCGTGTATCCAGAGCGGTTGTTTTCCTTTAAATGTAATTCATTGTATAAATAGAATTTGCAAGAATTCAGACGGAAATTAATTTGATAGGTAAAAATAAAAATTTCTCAATAGAAGTCTCGGTCACAGCTCTATAAATCTGCCATAAATACAAAAAGGATTTGAACCCCCTAAAAAATCAACTACAAAGATCACAGCAATGTGCACGTAAAATCGTTTTGCCTGACAGGAAATTAAAATTTTTACATCACTTGGACGCCACGCTCTACGATTGGACGAAAATCTTCCTTTTACCACATTTAGGATGCTGTGAGAACATCCGAAACGTTAATTAGCCGTGAGAGGGAGGGAAATGATCTATTAACAAGTTTTGTCCTGTTAAACTTTCCTTGCAACATCTCGAATGGCTTCTTACGCCGTTTCACCAATAGAAAATAAGGTCTGCTGCATAAGACAAATTTTAATCATGCGCGTGTCGTAGGTCAGTTATCAAGCTTGAGCTCAAGTGGCCAAGTTCAATTCAGTTTACAGAATGGCAAAATTGCTTATAAACGTATTTCCTAAAGGAAGGCGGCTGGTCCGTTTTCGAGTGAGTACTGAGCTGTTGCTACTCAGGGATAACCAGCGGGAAAGGAGATCTCTTTGTGTAGCATTATTGATTTAAACTTACTCGGATATAGATCAGAGTTTGAAAAGCTATGCATGCGATAACAAGTCCTCTTTCGGTTCTACACGACATTCTCTTAAGAAACTATCACTTTTTTTAATTGCTTCAGTTGTTTTTTTCCACATTTTTGAATCTTGATTTCGGCTCTGCAATGTTTTAAATTTAATTGTTTATCGTGGTTTACTTTAATGACTGATTCTTAAATTTAGTAAAATTATTGAGTCTTTTAGTAAGCAAAAAGGAAACTACACGTATCTTTGCATCGAGTAGATCAAAAACTCACACCAGTTATAGGAAGTTTAGCAAGTTAGTCGGCTAACAGGTGAAAACTGTTGGACATGACTTTTTACCAATATTCATTTTACAGTGCATTTACTGAAACTGGAGCCACCTAGGCAATGAAAAAAAATCAGAATGCAGAACTGAAATAAAAAGTTCCAATAGTTTCGGATGCAGCCAATCAAATATAAAGAACTAAACAGTGAAATTACAATTTGATTGTTCCCCGGTAATGGTCACTCTACTTCAATGACGGTTAAATGTCTAACTCTGACCGTTGTTTCTGAGATACTTCCGCATGCTTGGGGCTTTAAGAGTACGAATTGGAAGGATTGAATGCTGCCCTAAGTTACTTCTTGCTTGTTAGTTGATTTCTAGAGTAAATTAGCCAAAATTAGGGTAGAAGAGTGCTTTAATACGTAAAGTCAGCAAAGTACATGAACGCTTTGATTCTGTAGGATGTTTTGTTTGGATGGGCCCGGTTTCATGAAAGGCACGATGAGCAATTATTACTGCTTCCTCAAGAAAAGTTATATTCTAGTATTTAGGGAGAACGGTAAACTTACACACTGTTAGGACTATTTAATTTAAAGTAATTCTTGTAGTGATAGTCACATTATTTGTTTGCTGTTAGTCTTCATTTCTTTCCCAAACAGTCATAGACATGTGCGTGGTATGAAGTAGCTTAGAGGAGCTTGGTCAAAAAGATTCAATGAAACATTTCCCATTTTAGGGGTTACAGTTTGCTTTCCAATGTTCTTTCTCCCTTGGGTAACAGTATCTCAATGAAAAATTTCTCCTTCTCTCTACACGAGATAACAGTTAGCTTCGTTTGCAATCCTTCCCTTTACCTAGATAAAAGTTTCCTCCCAAATTCCTGAGTTCTAACACTTTCCTCTCCCTGGAGAAAAGTTTTTTCAATATTTTCATTCTCTTTGAGTCCCTTACCAATCAATCGTTCTCCCTCCTACAAAGATAAACGCGGTTAAATTCTTCATTTTCTTTGTAGTGCCGGTTTCCTCAGGCAATCCTTCCTTGTGACGGTCATTTTTACCGGATATCTCCCGTTTCGGTTCGTTTTTTATTTTCTAGGAGAACCTTTTCTTTTTTCTTTTCTTTACTAAACGCAAAAAATAGATACTGTAATGTGTTACGAAAACAATTAACTCCTTATCTCTCTAGAGATACTTCATGCCATCACAAGCATTGCCTATCTAGTAACAAAGTTTTTGGGTAATTCGTTAGAGTATACGCTGCAGAGCACTTACAGCTGTTCAAACAACCTGCCTAATTAAACTCATGTGACCAAGTTTTCCAAGTGTTTTTGTTTTCTTCTTCCTTTAATCGAAAAGCTCAGCGAGAGCATAGCTTACGAATTGAACTGAAACAAAAGCAAATACAGACTGAGAAAAAACTTATAATCATACGTTCACGGAGATTGTAATACATTGTTACAATAACGAATTATGCGTAAAGATGACACTTGAGAATTGGAAGCGCCTGCGATATTTACCCAGTTCACACTAAGGAAAAATGGCTGAAACGTGACAATTCTCACCTTTTTGTCACCTGCTTTCATTTCTTCTGGACTCGTCTGTTTTCTTTTCTTTTTTTTTCCAAATTTTAATTTATAGTAAGACTTGTGATAATACAGTTAATGGTTTGAACGGGTAGCAGGGTATGGGGCTAGGGGGTTGTGCGCATCGGATTGTGTGGTAAGACCAGATGAGTGAGATAGTCCTGAAGATTTAGGAACTGCTGTGGATGACAAGAACTGGCGTTTGCATAACTTGAGTGGAAGTCATTAATGAAGGAAGAAAGAGCCCGCACCAAGCAAAAGAGAACTCAAGTAGACATCTTAAAGCAATGGCAGCGATTTGGGACAATTTTACAGGATATGCTGAACATAAACAAGAAAGCTTATACGCAAAATACAAAGACTTGCAGAGTAAGACTTTATTACCGATATGATTAAAAATAAAATTCACTGAGGAGTCCGTCGCCTCTCGCCCTACTATTCTCCAGTTTTTCCCTCGTTACCAGGGCCTCTCCAGTAGGATTAGCACAATTCATTCGGTGCCTGAAAACAACAAATCACCCGCATTCACTCTTTGGCTAGGGTACTCCCGTTATTTGGATGAAAAACGGAAAAAAAAGTCTTAATTTATTATGCTTTGGTAGAGAAATAACAACGACCAAACAACGAACCAAGATTTGGTGATTAATAATGTATATTAAAAAATTACGCGCTTCTAGTGGCTGAAAACGAGTGCATTCTCATGTAACACGAATGTCAAGTTGTAACACAAGTGCAAATTACAAAGAGCGCGCGCACACTTTCAAAATTTCATCTGTCTTGACTCCCTGTGATCTTCTTTCGTGCACATTACTAACAAGTAATGACATGATTTCTCTTGCAATTTGGTGTAATTTTCAAAGATTGAAAATTGCAGTTGCCCGCCCCACGGGCTCGTGCAATTCTGTTGTCTTTGAAAAATTTCCTCGTGCTTACTAACACCAAATTGTACCCGAAATCATGTTATTACCTATACTAGGCAGGCGAGGCGACTCACTAACTAACCTGAACATTTTCAGAAAACTTACAAAGAGAGAAACGAATCCCTTTTAAGAACAGTTATCATTGATCCCTGCGACAAAGCTAAGTTCAACTTTCACTTTAATGGTTTAGCATTGCAGGAAATGTTCTCAAAAGTGTATTAAAACGTAGTTGCTGTTCTTACCAATGAAAATGCTGCTCACATGCGAGAGTATTAGGGAGCGCTTTTAGTCCAGTCCTAGACCTATGAAACAAGGGACATGCCTCTTAATATTAATAATATTAGTCTTTGTCGTTGTTTCTGCTGTCGCATGATTGTTTGTCTTTGTATTCTTTGTATTTGCTCTTTTCTCCTCTGTCTCTCAGGGCCGGTCACCATTTCTTGCATGAAGGGCGAGGGAGGGAGGGAGGGAGGGAGGGAGGGAGGGAGGGAGGGAGGGAGGGAGGGAGGGAGGGGAAAGAAGGGTTTGGATGATTTTGGTCTTGTCACGATCAAAGTCATCTAATCCCCCTTTAAGCCTCTTGTTATATTCTTATGATTCCTTCCTCATTGGCAGTTGATTGGCATTCAATTTTCTGTAATTCCGCCCTCTATACTCTGTTGGCTACGATTGATACCCCTCCACACCCCCTGAAAACCATGTGATCCACCCAAAATCCCCCCACAACCCCCCCCCCCTCCTTCATGATAAATAATAACTGGTCTTTCTGTAACAAAATTATTTTTAGGAAAATTCTTACCAGGTTGCGTTAATCATGGAGTAATGACTTGTAAACACTCTGTCGAGACACGAAGAACACATTAACAGCTGGGTGGCGTCCATCACCTCACAAGTCGATTTACAGCATTTAATCTGAAAATCAAATCATTTTGTTCATCAGAAACTGAAACACGCCAAGAAATTACACCACACTGGCTAGGGTAAAAAAACATCCTAACATTCCTAGTTTGTTTGTTTGTTTGGTTTTTCACTATTAACTCAAATATTAGTTATTAAAGCTTCAAACAATAAGATGGAATCGTAGTCACTATCACTATGACTAACACTGCACAATCAATAAAAATCGTAAAAAGGTCAATAACCGCAAAACTTCGTAACCTCCAACCTGTCTCTGAAGTTTGTAGGAGTAAAGTTTCATATGGCTGGGATACTCCATTAGATGTTCGATAAGATGTCCGCGGCCGTCGCATAAAATTAATCTGGAAAAGAAGATTTATATCTTAATAAAACACAGAAAATTCACCAAATTACCTGCCATTTTTTTCGTTTCGCTCTCTTTATGTACCACGTTGTGAAAGGCTGATCACTGGTTTTGTAATGATCATACTTCAAAGTGAATTGTTTATACACTAAAACAACAACTTACAGCAACAAAAACAAAAGAAAAAAATCACTCTCACAAAAAAAAAAGAAAAGGAATCAAGTATATAATTCTCTTAAAAATAATCAGTGAAAAATCAACAATCATCACTTGCTGGAAATTCGTGTAACTTGGTACCAATAGCTATTCTTTTCACTTACCCACACTCAAAACAGTATGCCAGGTTTGACCTCACGCCACAGTCACTACACTTTGCATCTTTGGATTCGCGAAGCATGTGACATCTGGTCGCAGAGAAAGGGATAGGAAATTGTTTCAGGAACACTGATACATTGATTCTACATTCTCAGAACTTTGACTCCAAACCTTCACCCCTAACCTTCACTCCTCAAACACCAAGGCTCCTCCTAGCATGGTTATGGTCACTTCCCGAAAGCAGCACATTCAGCTTGCTCCATGTTCTCATATGTCATAAGTGGCTAAGCGAGCTCTTAAAATAACTAGATACCGCATTCCCTCGAATAGAGGCATCCCACTAGCTTATTATCGTAGAAATCACTAGACTAGAAAATGGTCTGGTTGTTCCTGGGAAGTTAACGGCATTTACCAAGAGCGCGGCAATAGGAGAAAAATTAAACGATTAGAAAGCTGATGGAGGTAGATTTAACTGGAAGCGCCTTGAAGGAACTATTCTACTGTACTGATTCCGCTGTAGTACAAGCTTTTAAAAAATCAATTACGTGACAATAGTAACAGGTTTTCCTTGTGTTCCTACTACGTGAAAAACAGAGGGAGGAGAAGGAGAGGCGTTTTTTCGAGAGGAACGCTTGTTTAACATTATGGCCAAAGGGGACTTATCTGAGCGTGGGCGCTTATCTGAGCGTGGGCGCTTATCTGAGCGTGGGCGCTTATCTGAGCGTGGGTGCTTATCTGAGCGTGGGCGCTTATTCTAGGATTTAAAGTGCAATGCACAGTGTATATCAACCAAACTTTTGGTACTTTTTCTGGACATATTTTCCCTCTACAACCCTAGGACATGCAGTTGTTGTACAATTGCTGGTATGCTCTCACCTTTTGTAATACTCTTTCAATCGGCTGGAGTCATACGGCCCCTCTGAAGGTTTCTAAAAAATCAATAATGACACATCAAAGAGATTTTTTTCGAGAAAAAAATTATGCAGACGTTCTTAAAACCATTATTATTAGAAATGAAATCAAACCTGCATGAATAATAATGTTACAAATATTAAACAAGAATGGCTTTTAACATACCTGTAGAGTATCACTGCAACTGTATAAAAATTCATTTTGCTGCCTTGCAAATCCTAAATGGACAATTGGTGAAGACATTTTTAATGCTCAATGTATGTTAATAAATTTTACCATAAAATAAACAAAGATCTTCCCTATATTGTAAATACCTTTTAAACAAAATGGTTGGTGGCTTTAAAAGGAATGTACATATAATGCAAAGCATACAAACAAATTGTCACTCACCAACTGTTGAGCTGACAGTCTTCACTGTACAGTCTTGTGGGAGGTGACCAACCCGTCTGCATCTCCAACTGAAAACAATCAAAGCACCACATAGCTGATACACAGTAGCTCCTTGAAACTTAAAACAATTCTATAATCTTCAAGTTATTAAATTGAGTGGAATTTCATCACAGTGCTAGAAAAAAAAGACCCTATGAATATGGTTCTACTTTTGACATGGTGAAGCCATACATGTGAGGTTCAGCCTGGATCACCAACACCCCTGGGGACTGCGCTTAATAGCCAGCATAATCAAGAGTCCGAATAATTGAAAATATGATTATAAATGGTTATAGATAGTGGGACCAGAGAAGCAAGTCCAGATAATAAAAAAATTCTGGATAATTGAGGTTTCAGTGTACTTAGTTTTGGTCTGTGGCTATAAAATACGTGTACTAATGAAGTGTCATTTTAGATTCAAGTTGACTTGCAAGAATGGTGAGCCATCTGCAAGATTTCTAATGAAGAGGTGAGGGACTTCAAAGGTACAATGTAAATGCATATGCATGTGCTTGCTTCAAGCTTATTTGAGGTGAATGCCATACCACTTGTAGGTTGATAAGGTACTGATTTGTTCTTTGTATTTAAGCTTTGTTTTATCCCACATCTCTGGCTTATTTTCTGTATAAATGGTTTGATTCAGCTGCCTTCTGAACAAAATAAGACACAAAAAAATTGTATCAAATTCAGATACCAAATAGTAAATTATGTAATTTTCTTATTACCAAGAAATGGCAAAATATGTTTTTTGGTCTTGTTATAAGCATGGGACAAAAAAAAGGCAGATTCCATAAGGGAAATTAAACCTCAAGGGAACTCTGATTTTTTTCCTTTGTACCAGGAAATGGTTAAAAGAAAACTTTATCATTTTCATAAGCAAGACCAAAATTCACCATCTTTCTTATTCTAAACCTGCTTAGAAATGATTAGTTTCCATAATTGTCAATTGTATAGTGTGATTATCCTTCCAAGTGTAGTGTTAAACCACAATGTTATTGGTGATAGTGATTGTTGATTTGTTAAAAACCTGAATGGCTGAGTTGCCAACATCAGTGACAGTTACCTAAAAAAAAATCCCTTTGGAGGCTGCTTAGTCAGCTGGATAATCACACCACAGAAACAACAACCATTTGATTCACAAGTTAAATGTTAATTGTTCACTATTTTCATCCTCTTTACACACCTTCCAGTTGATAGAATAAATATCAATACTAATAACAAATTCAAAGACACAACACACACATTTTAACAAATTCAAAGACACAACACACAAATTTAAAGAGTCTAACAATGAAAGACATAAATTAAACTACAATTTATGCAAGACATACTTTTCCTCCTTTGCTCTTGTGTATCTACTTGATCTTTCACCGTATGTTTCCGAGGAAGTTTTAGATTTTGAGCTCTTAAAATAACAAGAAAAAAATGACAAAATAAGTTCTTTATAATAGAAAATAATACTCCAATTCATTTGCACAAATTTTTTTCAGAATTGTTTGTTAATTTGATAGATAATGATTTTTAAGAATCAAGTACTTTGATTTCCTTTTTGTTGGAATTCAGTCCAAAAAAGTCTGTTTCACCCTCATCGGAATCATCACTCTCATTGGTTGTAGATGAAGAATATCCATCCATCTGTGCATTTTTAGAATCATTGTCACCATCATCTGAGGAGCCACAGTCTTTGTATGCTATACAACAAGAAAAAAAAGGATTCTACTGTAATGCCAGGGTTTTCTGGTTGGGGACATAACATGTGTGATTTGATTTAACAAATGACCCAGGAACATACAAAGTTACCCTCAGCTGGTTAGACCCAGGAGTAAGGTCTCCTTAGTTGTAAAATGTTATCACCAATGTTAAAAAAAGGTAAAAGCAGATGATTACCTCAAGTGCCTGACCTTTCACAGCTCATACCTGAGTTAAAGATCAGATACCTTTCCTTTTCAAGAATTGAAAATTTGATCACAGAACTTTAGCCCTCTCATTTCAATTCCAAATAATGAAAATAAATTTAAATTAAAGATTGTTCAATATGGGGAAATCAAAATATAGATCATAGAATTATGAGCGGATGAGAAAATTAATTGCTGATTGCTCAGAATTCATAAATTTCTTCTTTTCTTCTTAGATTTCAGCTGATGAATCCCATGGCATTCATTTTTCATATTAATAATACATTTTCTCAAATGGCACCAACCAAAGGAGGTAACAAGAGATCTGCAAGTTAAAACCAAACATAACAGAAACTTTCATTTTTTGTAAGAGATTTTACCCAACAGTGCTGGTGGAATGGTAAGTGGTTCATCTAAAGTCAAAGGAAGAGATCCTTTGATTGACTTTGACACAGAGGGATAAGGATGTTCTTCATCCCCTTCTCCATTCTTTTGCTTCCTTCTTTTCCTCCTTCTTCTTCTTGCTGGTGATTGCCTCTTCTTACCTGAGAGCCAAAAAAAAAATTAACAAGTTGTCCTAAAAGCACAGGCAGATTCAGAGAGTCTTTTCTACTCCACATATTATTAAAAACTTTGTAGAAAGATCTATTAAATATAATTCAACAAAATAAAAAAAAATTGGTTTCACAGAACCTTTTTTGAGGAAACACATGAAGATAAAAATTTAAGGGTGATTTTAATTAAGACACTATCATTTTGCTATCTAAAAGTCAGTAACTGCCTTTAACTTAGCAGCATTTCATATTTTCTGGACAGAAAGCAACAAATACCATCATCAACTATCTCTCCACTGTAGAAGAACTTAATGCACTGTCTGCCTTGGACAAACAAATAGTACCTTCAATTTTGGAGCTTTTAGAGGCATTTGTAATAAGAGTTCCAAACACTGCACCTTCGTCAGATCCTACAATGAATTATAGGAACACTTTTAATAACTCAATGTATAAAAGAATCCAGATGTTTCCTATAAAAATTTTATTTTAACAGACTACAGACATTAGAAACACATACTTACATCATTTCACAGATACTGTGGAATTATATTTGATCATTCAAAGTTCAACTAGCACTTTGTTATTTTTTTTATATTTGTGTCACTTGCATCATACTTGCACCGCAGTTATTTCCATTCAACTTGAAATTATAATTGATAAAATTTTGACAAAACAGCAAATCTAAAATTTGCATTTTTCATGCATAACCACTGATTCATTAATGCAAACTTCTAAATAAAAAAAATAATCAATCCAGCCCCACTCAAAAGAATATTGAGAAAAAGAAAAAATCATGCAATCATTAGAATATCACACAGCAATTGACTGAAAAGCTCCAAAGAAAAATGTGCAGTCAGACCATTTGAATCTCTCTGCAAAGAATTTTGCTCACACAGAACATTTACATGCCTTTATTGTATTATTAAACCAAAATTATCTTCTTTGTTTGCAGTTTGGCACTTCTTTCAATGCACAAAACATTTTCTCCTTTGTGTATTTCAATATGTCTGCTCCAGCACTACCCCACTTCGGCATTTGTTATACCTCACAACCATAATTTTACCTGCCTGAGCAACGACATGTGATTGGTTTGAGAATTTCGGACAACTTTCGATTGGCCAATATTTTGACAATACCATCAATTTATAAACTTGAAATGTGCTAATAACACATGGTGCTCAAGTAAGCTAAAGGTCATTGTTGGGCTTGGCCTTAGTTGGCTTCAGAAAGGCGTTGTAGCTGATCAAAGCCTTAATCATTGAGCGTAACTTTTGCTGATTTCAAAGCATAAAGATGGCGACAGAAGTTAAATCACTGCCTGTGAATATTGAGATTGATCCAATTGAAATGAAAACTGAAGAGGTCAAGAATGTTCACTTTTTTTCACAGAATATACCCTTCTCATAATAGTGTAAATTACCTAACATGCATAGTTTTTCATAAGGCAAAGCCTACATCTCACCTTGTTTCAAGAAATATAGAGGTCAATATATAGTGATATGTCATAGGTATACATGACAAAGAATTATTTGAACAGTAGTTTAAAACATTTGAGCAACTGCACTCCTGATTCAAGAAAAATTTGAGCAGCAGCTCAAATCATCTCTATCACCAAATAGAGGCTTCCCAAAAGGGTATATTGTCACCAAATATACATAATGCCTTCCCATGGGAGGGGGTTAGGGTTAAGGAGTCACATGGACATAGCTTAGTAGCTCTACTCTAAACACTCACCAAATCTTTCAGAAACATTCTTTAGTTCATTCTTGTTTACTTGGCCTGTAGCAATTTTGTAAGCCTATAGAGGTTAAAAAGACAAGCTTATTAACTGAAGGTTACTGACAATAATCAGACCCTCTTCCAAACACAGGCTGGTATAAAAGAAATGTTACATTTATGTATTCTGATCATACAGGTGAGGGTGATCTTAAGAAAGACAGATGTTTTGACAACCTCAAGTCATCATCAGAGTTGACAAATTAATAAATAGATTACATGTCACTGTGCTGCATCTGTTTGGTAAAAGATTACTGATGACATCAAAATGTAGTAAAAACAAAACTAATATTGCACACAGGGTGCAGCTGAGAGTGTCACGAATGTTCTTACCACATCTTGACATCTGCTGTGCTCTATTACTGTACAGAGCCACAGCAACATGGAATTGATTTGTTTTATACATGTATGATAAGGAAAGAAAAATGTTGTCACTTTTGAGGTCACCTATTTATCTGTCTTCCAATAGATCAGCTTATCGTATCAGTTCACTATGACAATGACTTCTGCTAAGAGTATCACAATGATAGCCATACTGCCAACAACAATCTTTCTCAGGACTAACATCACCTGAGCGATTAGACTACATGGTGTTAATACCAAGATCAAACCCTCTTTTTAGTATATTTAATTGTTACATATGTGAAAATTCAATGAGTGAGAGGTTTAATTTCAAATTTATAATTATAAGTGAGTGGTGCAAAGGAATTTCTACTATTCCACATACCTGTAAATTTCCAAGAAATTTGTCAAGCTTGAAACCTTTTGCATCTGTATTGCACATATAAAAGAAAAAAAAACAGATTAGGTCGCTTTTTTTGGAACATTCAGATTTCATGGAAAAATGTTCGTTGTAGACATTGGCAAAAGAGGAAGCTTACACTATTGAAAACGACAGAATATGATACAGTTCATATAATTACATATATTAAAAATTATTAGTAAATTTAGAGGTGTATTCGAGTGCAAATTCTCTCAAGACCCTCAACAAAGCAATGCCCTTAAAAAAGCGTCGTTTTGGAGTCAATTTCCCCGTGGAATTTCGCGCCTAGTGGGTTTTTTCCTTTCGCCAGTCGTCTTGTTCGAAACCTGCTATCTTAGGCTTTGTGCAACGTAACTTAAGGAAAAAGTGTTGTAGTCAAGAAATTTTCTAATACTTTCTTACGCTCGTGCCGCACTCAATCTTGGTTTTTCTCTCTTAACAATAATCTGGTATTTTTCAGAGGAAGTAGAAAAATACTCACACATATATGCCGGTGTCTTGTTATTGAAAGAATTCATTTTCAGGAAGTTAACAAAAATTTTCAAGAAGAAATGTAGATATTCTGTATCAACAGTGCATAATCTTACAGGCGCAGTAAACCGACACGCATGATAGTTTATGAAATACTGCTGGCAAGAGTGCTTTGTATTGCTGTCCTTTATTATTAATCTCTAAAATGTCCTCCTCAGTCCTCCTCCCGTCAGTTCATTTCCTCTTCGGCTGTTTTCCATCACTATTTTCTGTTCCCGTGCAGATCAGAAGGATATCCAAAGGTTGTTATATTAAACTGAGAACTGCACTCTCTGCGTTTCGCTCTGAAAATGGATGACGAGGAAATAGACTTTAAGGTGGAAGCGGAGATGGTGATAGCTGACATAGGATTCGCAGTGGAAGAGATGAGCATCTCCAACAAATTACCCTCTTCCCGCGAATATGTTTACTTGAATATTTTGACTAAAGAGCACAGAAGTATTTGCGTCGAACTAAGTGTATTAGGATTTCGGGTGAGTACGTTCACCGTTTACCTGGTTTGCATTACCTGAAGTTGATATTGGAATTTGTGGTAGTTGTAGTGATTAAATCAGATTAACCAAGTGCGACCAGACGTTGGAATCACTCGCGATCGGGGAATAATGTAATCAGCGAACATACCGAAGCTTCCGTGGTGTTGCTAGGGATATTCCTAGGTCATGAAAGATGGTCACTGAGAAAGTAATCAGATGATCAAATTCAGCGGCGTTTAGGGTCGTTTTAACGACCTCTGGTTTATTTAGTTTTATTATTAATGACTTCAAAAGTTGTCATGTTTCTTCTTTATTTTGAAAAAAAAAAAAGTAAGACCGAGTCTCAAGAAACTGTAAAAAAAATCAAACCACTTTATCGTTATAAAGTGATTTTCCACATTTGAAATCTAGCAGATAGTTCTTAAATTCAGGAGTGCGTCAAGTTTTTCATTTCGAGCTGTCATACGTATTTCATCTTCTTCAGGCTGATAATGAAGTTAATTCCTTACGGTGTTATAAAATAAACTATTAATGTCAATAGACTGAAAACAAGCGATGGACCCAGCTGAAAGAGCAAAAAAGGTTTCTTGATATAGGCAAAGAAAAGGTTATAATAAAAATTAATGTTATCTAGGAATGCGTTCGTGAAAAAATAACTCCTAGACTAACAAAAATTTGAAGAGAGCTTCCTCTCCTGGGAGGGTTCTACATGTATAATTTATTGAATTTTGTTTGAAACACAGCCCAAAATTTGCATGTTAAAAAAGAAAAGAAGAAAGTGTCAATTGCAGTGTTGAAATTTTTTTCCACAGCCATGTTAAATTTCTAGAAAACACTCATACCCCTTCCATGGGTGTTCCAGAAATTTTAGGGTTTTAGGCAGTATACATACTTAAGATCATTTCCACTGACCCTCCACAATTAAATCCAAGAGTTAAAACAGGTGCAATGTTTATAAAGTTTTAGTTAAATGACAATATGTTTTGAAATTTATTTTTGAGTTTTATTCAGTTCAGTGATTATCTGAACAAATCATTGTATTGTTGGAGGTGAACAATCCTTCGTCCAAATGCAAAGCCATCCAAACATTTTTGTTGTTGAAATTAGAAGATCCTCGCAGCTAAGAACACTACTGAAACTAGTAGTTGTAAGTAGGACCTGAAAAAAATTTCAGGCCCGTACGAGATTTGAACCCATGACCTCTGCGATACCGGTGCAGCGCTCTACCAATTGAGCTAACAAGCCAACTGGGAGCTGGTCAATGAATTGGGTACAAATAAACATCCGAGTGAATGATGTTGTTTCTATTTCAATTTGCTTTATTGCAGATTGTTGGCGAAAAATTTGACGACAATCAAGAAAACAGTAATTCCAAATACTATGAAACAATCTATGCCTTGTTAGACTCCACGAGTCCAGGATATACAAAGTCATTTGGTGAAGCATTGGTCAGGAAGCTGTCATCACTACAAAGTCCTAATAGTGAAGATTTAGAAATACCTGATGAGTATGCTGATGAAGCTGCATGTTCATAATGACGTAGCATTGAGACTACAGGAGTGTACAGTGTGTTTGTGAAACATTTTCTACTTCATAATTTTTAAAATTACTCTTTTTACCCTTTCAAAAGGCAACCTTCTTGAGCTAAAGAAATAGTTTAGTTCTTTGTCAGCTAGAAATTTCTAGAATTCATAAACATTAAAGATTACATACCCTTTTATGGTATGCAGTATGTTATATAAAGAGACTCACAATAGTTTACATACAAGAAATTGTTATTACTGTGGAACTCAGGAAAGCACAAACATTTTGATTCTGTAGTGCCAGTTGTACTACCAGAAAGTTATTACTAACTAAATGTTGTTTGAGGTTTTGTATTCTCACTCCTAATTAGTTATTTGAAATGCAGCTAACATTTCATGAATATTTCTTTGTTTGTGGTATTCAGAGTTTCACAGTAAACCAGGGAACATCACTTGGAGAGCAGATAAACATTGCCACCTTCTACAAACATTGTAAATGATAACATTGGACTTTTTAATTAACCTTTGTAAACTTTTTATTAGCTCATAAATCTGTTGTAGAAAAGTAATTTAAAATCAAAATCATACCATATTTAATATATTGTGGCTTGTTATTTAGTAACTGGTAAGTGACAATTGTAAAGATCAAGCCTGTCTGAGATATAATTTAATAATATAATATTCCTGTTGGTGGTATGCGGATGATATGGATCAGGACAAAGTAACAGTAAAGAACAATATATTTAAGCATTGTCATCTTTTCCTCATTTTTATATTCTTGAATATTTGATTATTTAAGTCTTTATTGTTCTTTCTTTTTTCTTAAAGATCTTTGTTTTGCTAAGTTATTAATTAGGTGAATTATAATTTATTACCAGTATAAGCAAGGTTTTAAATTTCAAATGTATGTTTGTTGAAAATTGAAGTGATGAGCATCAGTCCATAAATTTGTTCCAAATGGTATCTCTCATCTGGTCAATTTATTTGATGACTGTTGATTAGATTTTTTTTATGACTTGTTTTGAAGTGGGAGTGATTAGTTTTGTTGTGAGAGACAGAGGCTTAGAATTGGAATCTTCAGACACATCACACATTGTAAACAAGGATAATTAAGTGATATACATTTTAGCAACTGGCTTTATCTGGTAGCAAAAGAAAATTGGGGGACACAAAAACAATTACACACTAAAGAAATTTAACTATCACCAAAATAATCATGCAGGGCCACATTACTGTATTCATCAGCATGAAAAGCTGCAATAAAGATACTTTGGTCCTCCAGTTGTTTTAACTTGCCAAAAATGCAGTTAAATGTAATTAAAACAGGGTGCCAGTCTTTATTTTTAGACTCTAGACTCTTCCAATGGATTAACCATTTCAAAGACCACTTTGTTGTGTGGTTAAGTACTTTTAGTCTGTGAACAACCTTAGAAGAGCCCTAAAAGGACTTTGGTGAAGTGGCTGGGAGGGGCTCTCCTCCCCGCTCCTTCTCCCTTAAATTTCTCTTTCTTCGTATTTTCCTTCACTCCATCATCAACCAAAAAGCCTGCTTTCAGGCTATTTTTAGTATTTTGAGCTCATTGGATGCTTCAATAGGAAATTATCTTCAGACATTTAATTTCCAGTTCAGTGTAATGAAAAATTGAACTTTTTTAAAACTGTGCACCTCTTGAGAGTGAATTCTTCCCAAAGTCAGTCCAAACTGGAGACTTGATTAATACATAGAGACTCTTAACTACCCTCCCAAAATTTGAGGAAAAACCTTTCACAACCCTTACTTACCTTCAAAAAGATTGCCAATCAATTAATTTCCATTTTAAAAAGAACCCACAGATGCAAAAGCTGTTGACTTCTTTTTTTAAATTCTCAAGTGGTATGCTTACAAAATTATTTGCTCTTTGATCTACATATCATAAAATCACATCTTGTGAATTTAAATTGTACATCAAATTTTAAATTATAACAATTACTATTTATGATTGTAAATAATTAATTATAAATTATAACATGGCATATGTTATGCAGTACCGTACAAATTATTTTGTGCTAGCTACTGTTAAATAATTAAGTATTCTTGCTGACCTTTTAACCTTTTTATTCTCATAGACACTGGCAGGATTTTCAACCAATAGATAGCTACCTTAAGTAATTAAGATTACAAAAATCAAGAAATAACACTAAACTTAGGCTCACTACATGAGTTGAAACTTTTTTTATACTTAAATATCTATCAACCAGAACTTGGCATTTTGCACAATAAAATAATGGAAGAAAAAAACACCAAAATTATTTTAGAGAGCTCAATATCAATTAGTTATAATTAGTCTGTGCCACTCTAACTGATTAAAATTCAATCCTTAACTGAGAAAGGTCTTTAGAGAAAACTGATTGTCCTTTTATATTGCAGATGCATTACATTAATTTTTAGCTGTTGTGCTAGACTGAGACAACTCAATGTACTATGCATTTTCATTTTTCATTGCTATCAAACCTCACAAGGAACTTATCATACGTCTGAGATTAAGGTTAAGTGTAGTTCCATGACAAAAGTGCTACAAAATACTTTTTTTTAAGCCCTAAGTGAAGGATCCTTCTCACTGGGGAAACACCAGGCCAAAGACCCCTGAAAGACACAAAATATACAACAGTTCATCAATTAACAGTATGACCAGGGAACATCACTTGGAGAGCAGATAAACATTGCCACCTTCTACAAACATTGTAAATGATAACATTGGACTTTTTAATTAACCTTTGTAAACTTTTTATTAGCTCATAAATCTGTTGTAGAAAAGTAATTTAAAATCAAAATCATACCATATTTAATATATTGTGGCTTGTTATTTAGTAACTGGTAAGTGACAATTGTAAAGATCAAGCCTGTCTGAGATATAATTTAATAATATAATATTCCTGTTGGTGGTATGCGGATGATATGGATCAGGACAAAGTAACAGTAAAGAACAATATATTTAAGCATTGTCATCTTTTCCTCATTTTTATATTCTTGAATATTTGATTATTTAAGTCTTTATTGTTCTTTCTTTTTTCTTAAAGATCTTTGTTTTGCTAAGTTATTAATTAGGTGAATTATAATTTATTACCAGTACAAGCAAGTTTTTTGTATAACCTTGTATAATGAAAAATGATAAAAAATTCTATGACAAACTAGTTAAAAGGTTTTTTTTTTTACATTTTAGTCACTATCTGAATTTAAGTTAGGGAAAACTAGTTATGCACTTTAACCTTTGCAGGTGCTATTTCATTCTAATATACCTACGTTTTCATTCAATGAAAACATGTTCAGGTATACTTCTGGGCCCAGTTGCTTGAAGGGTGAATAATGCACTAGTCAGTGGAAAGCCCCGCACCCCCATACCCGGGGAATAGCGGGGCATTAGACCAGGCGTCCCAACTAAATGAAGCAAATTCCCCGCTATGCGGGGCAATTTCTTATGTCAAAACCTCATTTTTGTACTCCGCCCCTGGGGCAATACTTGAAAAATCCCAAATACACAACGTTGACCAAAATTAATTTATTTCAAGAATTGTGCCTCAAATTTAACTCTTACAAAAACTTTTTCAATGTCTTCATAAAATAGATGAAACAATCATGGCTTCCTCTACTCCTCTTGGTAAGACATAGTTCTGTAAACTTTTCTCTGGACGTGTAAATGACTAAACTGGAACATGGTGATTCAAGCAACGCATCAACACAAAACAAGTTAAAGAGATCATACGCTTTCCCAGTGTTATTTGCAGGCCTATTCAAAAGCGAAATCGGCTAAACTTCAGAATACCCCGCAACTCATTTACATGTGTCGGGAGGCTTTGAAGATCGAGGCATAACACAATAGACGCTATTCTTATTCAATGACATGTAAATGAGTTGCGGGGTATTCTGAAGTTGCTCCGCGAAATCCCCGCCAAAGCCCCGCTAGCCCCGCTAACGGTCCCCAGTCGCTGTTATTTGTGTCTAATGTTGTCGAACACCCCGCACACTGGGGCAAAGATGACCACTAAAAACCGCTAAAATCCCCCGCTAATGACCCGCATTCCCCGGGTATGGGGTGCGGGGCTTTCCACTGACTAGTGCATAATGCTATCCCACAGATAAATCGCTATATATCTAGAGTGGATAATTGATAACAAAATGAATAGCGTTATCCACTGGATAGAGATTTATCCAGTGGATAGCGTTATCTGACCTTCACACAATTGGGGCCTGGCCAATAAGGGATAGTTTTCTATCATGTATTACATAACAATTATTATTACCACAGGATATGGTGTTCATTTTTGACAGTGAGAATGAAGGCCTCAGTTTGAAAATTCCGTGCTGACCAAGGAGTGACTGCCCCGCTTATTCCCCTGGTAGGGGATGCGAAGACCGTGACCTCCAGCTAATTCCCCGCCTACCGGGGAACCAAAATGGAGTGTACCTGAGGTGAAAGTCCCCGTAATCTCCCGCGAAGGCCCGAATGGGGGGGTGCGGGGGTTACAAATGACTGGTGCATTATCTCACGAGAACGTTTAGAGCGTGAACTTTCCTTACCTGGCTCGCTTTCAAGCAACATAATTCGAGGACCGACCCTTTCCGAAAACGATCGACATCTTTGTATGTGAGATAAACGTATAAGGCGCGATTCTTGCCCAAACTTTCTTCGCAAAACACCGCATTTTTGTCATGAAGAGCAAGCTACATGTCGCGATCTCGTCCCCAGTTTCCACGATCTACGCATGGAACGCCTTGGACCATGACCCCCCTTTTGGCGATCAATTACGGCTTGCATTTTATGAATTGGGCTTTAACAAAAGCCCGAATAAAAAGACTCGCAGTTTTGATATATAGGTCAGTGAATGTAGTTTGGAGATAAGATCTTCATAATTAGCGACCATGGATCGAACCCGGAAGCAATGTTTGATACTTACGTATGCGAAATATTTTAACAAGAATATACTTGAAGCCCTGATTTTTTTCAGGCTTCTTCTTTCCAATTGCTTAAATTGGAAAATTTACTGCGATGATCACATTTCACTTTCATCTACAACCGCAGTACAAATATGAATTATTTCATATAAACTTCACATCATTTCACTGCACGGGAAGATATGAAGTCAATAAATTGACCTCGCTCCCAATGTGTGGTTTCATAGCTCAGTTGGTAGAGCATCGCACCGGTATCGCGGAGGTCACGGGTTCGAATCCCGTTAAAGCCCTGATTTTTTTCAGGTTTCTTCTTTCCAATTGCTTAAATTGGAAAATTTACTGCGATGATCACATTTCACTTTAATATACTCTTTGTTAAGGGTATCGAACAAAAGAACAGCCTTTTTTTTTATTAGATCAATTGTCAATTACTTTAATTTGTGTGCGTAGTTACGATCGTAATTACAATGTTTATCTTTTCCCTATTGGTTTGTAATCGGATCTTTTAGCGTCACCACGCGCATATAAAAGCTAAATTAGCGTCCCTAAAGCCAGAGTTTCGCAAGATTTCGCCTCGAACAGCAATAACTTCGTTCTTTCGTTCCAAACCTTTGGCACAAGCGGGACCGATATGTGAGTGATTTTGTTAGTTTTGTTTCAATATGTTTAAGTTTAGTTTTTCACCTTGGGCGATAGCGCACATATGTACTGTGTTGTACAACAGTACAACTAATTATCTTGAAATCAAAGGAGTATTTTGAAATAAATAGACGCTCACACGGTAACGCCCACATTTTAATCTTTGGGCTGTTAATCAGCCGCAAATGGTCATCGAGTAGCCGATCTTTGAATCTCGAGTAGTTTTAATTTAGCCTTTTATGATTTGTTTATGTTAATGCACGTTGATTGTTGTTATTTTAATCGCGTTATCGACATAAGCACGTAAAGCGTTTCTTTGATGCCTTTCGCACCAATTCAATTAGATTCATGCATTCGTTATAATATTATTGTAATTTCAGTTTACGATCGTGATCGTGACTGTGATCTAAATAAACACCGTTGATAGTCATCTTGGTTTTCGTGGTTTCACTACGACCGGTAAAATAGTCCCCACATCAGCGACAGTTAGAAAACACGCATAGCGACACCCCTCGAAGTTTCCTCTTTCGTCGCAAGCGTCACACTCTTATTTACAGTTGAGCAAGGCTGTAAGAAAATCCGCTTTCACAAACATTAAGTCATCCAATAATTTAGTTGTTACGAACCAAAGGTTGGTGAAGACGGATACTCTCTCCAATCAAGAGTGAAAACAGTCAAGTGGACCTTATGTATAGTATCACAGTGCGTGATTTCTTCGTTTACTTTAATTGATCGGTTTCATGCAAAACTAATATAAAAACTGAAGCCATAAAGGAACTCAGCAAATATTAAGCCTCTCATAATCATGACAGTAATGGTAGTGTTGAAAGTCTTTATTTGAGAACTTGGCTCCGTGCCCAGTGATGTGTGCGAGTTCCCTTCAAAGGTCCTTTCTGCCACAGATTTTGCCCAATATAGTTTGTTCTGAGACTGAAATAAACTCAGGGTATAATTCACCCATGGGTATGGACAATTTGGAAACTATTAAATTAAATGTGAAACTCAGAGAACCATTAACACTTGAAATATTTCTGACTTAATTGTCTATTATGTGAAAAAGAAAACCAATCAGATACAAGATAGCTAAAGTGCAACCTGTAACGTCACTCTCTTTTATGGTTAGTAGCTTCTTCTTGTAGTTTGATCCCCCGTCTAACTGGTTGAAGAATAATAAACACCTGATGAACATTCCAGAAATAATTCTTAGTGTTCAGTTTTCTGTCAAGTTGCACAGTAAAATTAAACAGGGTTACTTAGACAATCAAAGCAGAAGCATGCAATTGACAATTGTATTCTGTAGAGATCAAACTGAAAGTGTTCACGAATGGAAGTGAATGGCTAATATATTTCTGATTCCCATGTTTACTAGTCTAAGAAAAAAACCATGTTGACTCTGTAATACATGTATATTGTTTTCCTTAATAATATGAAATTGTTTTAATTTTCCAAGTGGTTTTGATTATTTCAATTGTAATTTTTGTCTCTCAGAATATGAAGCCAAATGCTATAATTGTGTTCTTGGTATTGGCAATGCTAACCAGTCAGGCATTTTCCTGGTGGAGTTCATCCAGAAGACGACCAACTACAGTCCCCACAAGCTCTGGGTCAAGGTTTGTGGAAATATCAACCTTACCATAAACAGTAATGATGATGATGACAATAATAATATTTACTTATTTCTGCCATAATTATAAACAATGTTTTGGCATGTTGATGTTACATGTATGCTCAGTAGAATTTCCCCAAAATGTGAAATGTGAATCTTTGAATGTCAATCAAGTCAATTTTGATATGAAAATCTCCTAAATCTTACGTCAGAAGATTTCCCATTACTTAATTTGTACTTGAGTATTAATATAAATCCACAGCCCCCAGTGAACTCTTTGGTGGAGTTTAACAGGCCTGTCAAAAAGCTGGCATTTAGCACAACTCAAAATGACAAAATTAAATTCTAAAGGTGAATGACCAAATTTGCTTATGATAAGTTGGGAGAATTAAGTTATATTGAGTTATTGTGGCATTTCTTGAACCCATATTAGGTGAGTCGCACTGCTTTCTAGTACTTTCCAGCTCTTGTACTCAACCATTATTTTTAGGTTAGAAACACCATAATTTTAGCTTTGAGCAACAATTACTCAAAAACAAGCTACCACTTTTTATAACTTGCCACAAAATAACTAACTAAAGCATAATAACATACAACTTTCTGTGCAGTTAAAAGAAAGAAGAGAAGTGGTAGGAGTAGATTCAAAGCCTCCTTAAATTTTCAAAAGTCCAAGTGGCTCTTAATCCACTCCTATCAATTGTGCAGAAAGTTGTATGTTATTATGCTAATGATTTCCCAGCAATAAAAAATGGGGAGTCACTGAGCCCTTTGTTAAGGTATTGCCACTTCAAGCTGAGATAAGGGGTGTTTATAACCAATTAAAGTGTTTCTATGGTAACCTATTATGTCAAAAAAGTTTCATAACTTGTTCACCTTTGGTAATTGGGCATTTCTTTGATACCATTATAAAAGTTTACTTGCTTAGGCTTGTTCATAATTATTGAAAAATAACAAAGTTATCATATGATAATCAGGAGTCCTTTAAGCAAGTGTCATTCTGCTGCATTAATTTATGATTTAGTCCTGCAGGGGGGCCGAGTCGCAACCCAAATGCTGTAGTGTGCACCTCATACAGAAGCAGTAATTACATCACATGTAAAAAGTAGGTGATCTGTAGTTATTAGTTACATGACTTGTATATCCAATGTTTGCATCACACATGTTGACAGTTATTACAAGTAACCCCATTGAATTTTAAAACTGCACATGTACAAGAGGCCAAAAAAATTAATTTCATTTCACAAGTAAACTTGCAACTTCTATTGGCAAGTTGTGATTAGTAGGTTTCACTCAGGAATTCATTTGGAAGTTGGAATGACTGGTTTTGTGCAATCAAAATATACAGTATCTCACAGGAGATTTCTGCTCATGCAGTGGCTTTTATTTGAATAGACATGCATACATGTATTGTTTATCACAGGTTATCTGTTGTGTGCACACAAAAAATATTGAGTGCACAATGGCCATATTTGCACGGTGTCACAATGTATTAATAGAAAATTGCCCAATTGTAACTGTAAGAGGATGTGACAGATGTCACAATTCGACACCTGTGTGAGTTATTTGTAACTGCACCATCAAAGCCAGTGAGAACAGAGAAAGTGAACACAATGCATGACGAGGTATACCAGGATGTGAGTCAAGGACTGATTATTTAAAAATTCAAAAGCTTCATCACCTCTTTCTTAAACAGGGGTGGAAGTTCGGAGACCTGTACTACACAACCACCCACAGAGACAAGAGATGACCGAGAAGGAGGACCCACCCCTCGCGGAGAGTACCTTATTGGCGAAAGGTACACACACTCAATGGGAATTGACTGGTACAATCTGTACCCCAAGAAAGAGGACAACTCTGGTTACTATGGCTACAGACAACGCACTCAAAAAGGGCGCAATACCATGGGCCTGCATCCTGGAACATACAGCTTAGGCTGTGTTACAGTCAAGGAAACTTGCTGGCAGAAGATTCGCCGCGTCATTGAGAGTGGGAGCATGCAGTACCGTGGTTCAGGATACAGTGGATTTTTGTATGTGAAATAAATGAGCAATCTGCTGGCTGTTAAATTAGGACAAGCAGTGTAAGCAAAAGGCATATCTAAGGTAGATGTAATGCATTAACTCTATTATGATTAGGTATTAAGTATTAGGTGTGGTGTTAAGGTTGTTTAGTACATACCTGGTTGTTGATGTTATTTTGACAGCAATTTTAGCTAAGATTTATCAGCATTTCCTCTACAATTTTGTTGCATGAGGGTAAGAAATATGCAATGTCCCAAAAAGATCTGTTGTGAAGGACTTCAGAGGGAAACCTTGTTGTGCTTTATGAGTCCGATGGCATGCAATCTGCTGCGATTGCAGCAAATTTAGATGAATCACAGACTGTGTAAATGTAGCAAAAGTTGCTGTCAGTTTAAGGAAGGGATTCAAAATTGAAGCCTTTAAGGTAGTATGTAAACAGCTTTTTAGAAAATAATTGGCCTTGAAGTGTAAAAATGCATAAAAGAATAAACTATTAAAGCAAGAGCATTTTGAATCATGACCATGATTTCTTCTTACCTTCTTGCCTCTTGTCTTCAGTTCGGCAATAGATTACATCATGAATAACACTGGCTCAGGAGAGAAAGAGAACTGATTTGTGTGATGTGTTTAATTTGATCCTTTACTTTTCCATAAAAACCATGGAAAACAGGAATAAATTTTTGCCCCTTTTCAAGAGGATTTTGCCTTTTCATGCAAGGAGGACCAAACAAAATCAGTGTAACAGTCATATACAATACAATACAATAGCTTTACTAACCACTCCTAAAATATCAAAAACAAATTACTGTTCATGAACCTGATCACCAGCTGAGAACCCACAAGCAAGACTGTTTTCTCTTGTCTATACTTTTCTCAGCATATTAACATGACTGTATTGCTAGGGGCCTAATCAGCCTCATCAACCCGAGTTGCAATACTTACTTACTTACT
Source organism: Pocillopora damicornis (assembly GCF_964200805.1). NCBI lineage: Eukaryota > Metazoa > Cnidaria > Anthozoa > Scleractinia > Pocilloporidae > Pocillopora > Pocillopora damicornis. The sequence goes on from NC_142671.1 coordinate 9,981,562, forward strand.
TGCTTACTTGCTTACTTGCTTACTTGCTTACTTGCTTACTTGCTTACTTGCTTACTTGCTTACTTGCTTACTTGCTTACTTGCTTACTTACTTTACTTACTTACTTACTTACTTACTTACTTACTTACTTACTTTACTTACTTACTTACTTTACTTACTTACTTACTTTACTTACTTACTTACTTACTTACTTACTTACTTACTTACTTTACTTACTTACTTACTTACTTACTTATTAGCCAATATTAAGTTTCTTTGAAGACAAGTAATCTTATGATTAAGCAGAACAAACTCCATTGATTGGAACTGCCTTTGATACACAGTCATTGTGCTAATATAACTTGGCAATTTTCCTTTTCTACTTATTACATCTCCTTTGTTACTGGGCAACATTCTTTGACAAATGTGGTGTGTGTGCAGTTATAGGACTGTCCTCTTTCCACCAAACCCAGAGCCACAATAACTCCTTTTCACTGTAATAACGCAAAAGCACATGAGGATAAAACTGATTTTCGTTTAAATGTTGAGTTCAATAAATTTATTTCCAAAAGCTTTTGTAAATCTTCTGCGTAAACTGACAACAGGAAATTCTGGACCACAACTGTCTTGTGCTAGACTTGTTCTCTGGCTTCATCTCCAGTTCCTGTTTTGTAAACTAAGAAATGGCGTCTGGGCTTTGAATTTCATTTTTGCCAATTCTCTGACTGAGGGCGCTAGTTCTACAGTGTGCATCTCGAACATGGACCGTAAGAGTGAAAAATAAATCCTAAATGTATTTACTATTGGGTTGTTCAGAAAACAATTCACACCCCTGCGACGGATAGGATTCTGGAAATTCTCGCAGGAGGGGGGAGGGGGTGTCAAAAGACTCTGGAAATCCAGGCGGGAGGGGGGTTGAACTTGAAAAAGTCTTCTACAGGGGTCATTTCGACCGAACTTTTAGTTCGGTAACACTTCAGCCCTCTCAGACCCTGAAAATAGTTGAAATATTTTGTTCACATATTTCTCACCTGACATAAATGATAATCTAAGTTCCTTCGCAGGTCCTTTCATAGCAGAAAACGCGAACAACAAGCTACTAAAGAACGAGCCATCGCAACGTTGTTGCAACGAGGAAGTTGAAACGCGTGACACATTTCTACTCGTACCCAGACCCGCGCGCCACCGTTTTGTAATTTCACGTAACCCCGTTGAAATCTCGGTTGTTTGGTGTAAGGATACTGATAAAGAAAAGAAAAACAACTGATTTTCTTTCACACTTTCACACTTTGTATTTTTTAGGTTTTTTTTTCATCTAGGTCTACAATTATCAGCCTAGTCTGCCTACTTCTCGGCTTTTGAAACTTCAGCCAGATTCCCCTCTAAGTCGTAAAAAGAGGAACGTCAAATTCTAGCTTTGTAACAAGGTTTGAGAAACGTAAACAGAACGATTTTTTTTGCGCTAAATAATTACTCTCAAGTTTGCTTTGTCCCCTTCCGAGACCTCTGTAGCCGCAGTAGCTTCTGCTTTAACAGTTGCCTATTACTTACGGTCACAGTTTATTAAGTTTTTACCTTTACGAGAAAAAAGTGAACATTTAACGACAAAGACGAGTTCATTTGCAAATATATGGTGCAACAAACATGTACATAGTGTAACAATAAAAAAAGTCCCTTATTTTTTACCACTATGTTCCCAATATCTTTGTGGGTACGAAATTACCTTGAGAATTTGTGCAATTTTGTACTGTTAAACAACTTTGGATCTTAACTCTTAAACAAAACAACACTTTCATTAGTGAATAACTGCAGCCAAGATACTCTTTCTTGCTGTGCTCGCGCTGGCTCACAAAATTATGGTGTAAAATTATTTCTGACGCAAACTTAGAAAGGTATCGATCTTTAAAATTCATAAACTGGACATCTCTGCATCAAGTTCATAACCCCTGAACAAAAACGTTACACATTTACTAGCAAATAACTGTAGCTGACGCCAGCCCAGGGGCGGTGGTGGATCCGGCCCTATCACCCCCTAGCCAGAAAATAGTGCGCGCTCGATTTCAGCCCGGGGGGTGACGTGCACCTCCCAAACGGTCACGTGCAGGGCGAGGACAGCGACGCGATGACACGGCCTCTACACCCCCGGCGAGGTCAGCGAAGCGACGGTTAACCCTCCCAATTTTTGGGGGGGGGGGTGGTGGTGAAAGTTTACCGCTTTGAGCCCACAAGGTAAAGCGGTGAATTTGGCCGCCATGTTAATGACGTCACCATTTCTCGTAATTTTGTTGGCGGCTATCTTGAAAAGTGGGCTCGACCAGGCTAATTTGGAACACTATGTACTACTATGTGATCATTTAAAATCCAAGAGTGATGAGGTGATGAAAAATGTGATTCAAATCATTTTTAGTTTTGAATCAATGAGCTGTATTTTTCTAGATACTTCCTTGACAGTGGCAATAGGGTGTTGCATATAAATTAATTTCTTGCAGATTGTAGCTGGAACTAATCTCAATAAATAAATTAACAGTGTAGTTAAATTAGCTGATTCAGAAGCATTATTCTCTGAAACAGTGATGGTCATGCACTGGGAGGAGACATTTTTAAAGAAAATCAATAAATGTCAGACAAATAAGTGAGCATCCATTAAGGCCTAGGTGCTACAGAGTGTTAAAAAAGGTGCAGGCAGGTCTAGGTATAGAATATCAAATTGTAATGCCAGCATTTAATGTGCAGTTTCAGCGAATCTTGCTCTCCAAGAGTCCTTTCAAGCGATTCATTTTCGCTTACTCGAACAACTAAACACCAAAATACAAGGAATCTCTCGTTGTTTTTGTAATTGCTGTCGAGTTAAATATTATTTCTGTTACGTATTAGTCTTTGTTTTCGTATTAGTGGCGCTTCGATATCATATGTCAGGCCTCGTGCGTTGTCGTTTGCGGTAGATAGTTTAACAAGAGAGCTTATTGCGAGTGTTTCTGCGTTCATTGCGACTCATTCAGGCGTTACAGAGAGGACAATCGGTAAGCGACCGTATTATTGTATTGATTTCCTTGTTTTCCTTTCCTGTTACCGAATGTTGCATTGTTAGCTGTGTTTGCGCTCGTGAGTATCGCTTAGACTAGGTTTTTTAATTGTATTTTAGTTTGACGGTTTTGGACATCAAGTCACAATTATTACGAATAAACTACGTTGGAATTATAATTGGTCTTTGGTGTCTCGAATCAGTATTTCGCTCGATGTCCTCGCATTAAATCCAGTGTATCTTTGGGACATTCCGACGTTGTTTCGACGCCTGGAGCTATAGTCAAACGATTTCTCAAGAAAGATTAAGAGCGTATTGGATCTTCTGTGCGTCGGATCCTGCAATCATCATCAAATAGATAATAGCCAACGAACGAAACATGCAATTAAATCGAAAGGAGTAAGATCTCATGGCCGAAAGCGCTGGAGAAGGTCTAGAAAACCTCGTAGACCACGTGGAGTTTGAAGATTCAGACGATAAGCATAAAGCGCCTCGTCGAAGCGCAAGAGAAAAGCATTCAACGGAAAAGGGGTCCGAATATGTACGAAATCTTCGCCTTCAGGCCCTTATTACGGCAAAAAGGTCTTGGCGAAAACAAATTAATTCCATTCATTCGACTCTGGTGACTCGAAAGGACATTGCGTTACTAACAGCAGGATGCGAAGAGCTGGAGAGGAAGATGACGCAATTGTCCCTGTCGCACGAGGCACTGGAGGCCGTGATTGAAGAAGAGGAAGAGAGAAACCGCTTGTACGAGGAATTTGAAGTTGTTTCTCGCGAAAACAACGAAGCCCTGAGAATGGTTAGCGACCGAATAAACTTCTTGCAGCAAGAACAGGACTCTAAGAGTTCAACGATTTCACGATCAACCAAGACAAGCAAAATTTCCGAAAGGTCAAGCCGTAAATCTTCTCGTTCGTCTTCTCGAAACCCATTATTATCTTTACGAGAGAAAAGAGTGCAACTTGAGGGAGACATCGCCTCTCTAAGAGCTACAATGGCGCTCGCTAAGGAGAGACAAGAGAAGGAAGTAGAACACCGAGCGAAAATGGACGAGGTGCAAAGAAGAAAGATGGAAATCGCACGAGAAGAAGAACGCGCCAAAGAAGAATTAAAGGCTCTAGAGGAGAACTTTCGTATCAAACAAGAATTGGTCAAGAAAGAAGCTCAAATGATTGCTTCCATTAAACATGAAGAGCAAGATGGCGAAATTATCCTAGACGAATTCCCTGTCAGTCCTCCCTTGGAGACGGACTCGAAAGCGCTTTTAGAAAAGTTTCTTGATGACCAATCAGCGTCGATTTCCAATGTAAAAGTATCCGTGTCAAGTCAGCTGCCTTTCATCCCGGCTCCATGGACACCTATTAGCCCACCTAAAGGAAGCATTACTGAATCAACAAAGCCAACCTTTAGTCCATTGAATCCCTTCACTGCGCGTACCGGACCAATCTACACTTCAGCAAGGACTCCTCATGTTAACCCCTTCTCATCAGAAGTTCCAAGAATGACCTTTCCGTCCCTTGCTAACAGAGAGAAACACGAGTACGGATACCCTTCACAAACAGACAGTAACTCAGAAGGCCAGATTCAATCAAGACTAATCGAAGTTGCAAAGCTGCTGGCGGAAACCCAGAACCAAAGTCGTCTTCCGCTCCCCGAACCAGGAATATTCGATGGCGATCTGTTGCAGTATCCTGTTTGGGTAAAAGCATTCGAAACCCTCATAGAAGGAAGAGCTGTTAGACCATCTGAGAGGCTTCATTTTCTCGGAAGATATGTGAAGGGAGGAGCTAAAGAAGTTGTAGATAGCTTTCTGCTTCTAGACTCAGAAGATGCGTACGATAAAGCCAAGGAGATGCTCAAGAAGCGCTTTGGCGATCCCTTTGCTGTAGCAGCAACCTGTCGCAAGAAACTTGAATCGTGGCCAAAGATTCATCCAAACGATAGTACTGCCTTGAGAAAATATTCAGATTTCTTAGTCCAATGTCAGAAGTTAATGGAGAAGATAGGAAGTCTTCGTGTCCTAAACGATGATCATGAAAACCGGAAACTCGTTGCAAAGCTACCGAAGTGGGCTAGTAATCGCTGGAGTCGACTTGCATTTAACTGGAAGGAGGAAAACGAAGTCTTCCCCCCCTTCTCGGAATTCGTGAAGTTCGTGGTAAAGGAGGCTGACATCGCTTGCGACCCTGTACTGTCTTCGCCACCTCTCAATGAAGAAGACAGTAACAGAACAATAAGCGAGAGAAATAAGGACAAGAAACCAAGGTTTCCTAGAAGACCTCGTGATGCAAATGCGTTTACAACAAGTTCAAACGAAGAGAAAGGCGGGCCGGCAGAAACCAAACCACCTTTAGCAGTTAAGTCGTGTTTCTACTGCAAGAAATCTCACGATATAGACGCATGCCCAGAATTTGTCAAGAGAACAATCAATGAAAGAAAGGAGTTTGCTTCAGCGAAAGGACTCTGCTTCGGCTGCCTACAACATGGTCATTTGTCCAAAGATTGCAAGGAAAGAAAAAGATGCAGTGTTTGTAAACGACAGCATCCGACGCTTCTGCATGGCGACTTCAGGAAGCGCGAAGAAAACACCCGCGATAAAGGAGACCCTAACCAGATGCCAAATTCTGCAGCTTGCTTTATGAATGGTCAGAGTAGAAGTCAGGCGAACTCAATGATCGTCCCGGTTTGGTTGAGCCACGCCAGCAATCCACGGACTGAGCGACTAGTGTACGCTCTTTTAGACGATCAATCAGACACGACGTTTGTTGCAGATAACGTCCTCAATCATCTTGATGTGTCAGGACCTGAGACGAACTTGTTGTTATCAACAATGCATGCCACCGATGAGCTGATTAAGAGTAGAAAGGTAGGAGGCCTCATCGTGCAAGACTTCAAGCGACAAATCACTCTTCACTTACCTAAAGCCTTTTCTCGTGAAATTATTCCAGCGAAGAGATCTCACATTCCAAGACCCGAGTCAGCGCTCCAGTGGCCTCATTTGGAGAAGATTGCAGAACAGATTGCACCCTATCAGAAAGATGTGGAGATAGGAATTCTGATAGGATCAGATTGTCCACGTGCAATAATGCTTAGAGAAATAATTCCCGGAGAAGATGACAGCCCTTACGCCTTGAGATCTGACCTTGGCTGGGGAATCATTGGAAAGATATCCCAACCCCTTAGCGGAGAAGACGGGGACGAAGATGAGATAGGCGTCTCTCACCGAATTTATACGATTGAAGCATGCGAGCCACTTGACCCTCAAGCAGATCTAGAAGGACTCAACAAGAGAAGTTGCAATTTCTCGGTCAAAACAAACGTGAAAGAAGTGATCAATCCCTTTCAAGTCATGAAAATGTTTGAAATGGACTTCTCCGAAAAAAGGGCAGACAGGCAAGGAACACTGTCCCAAGACGACTTGCAGTTTCTAAAGAAGATGGAAGAAGGAATCCGACAGACTGCTGACGGACATTATGAGATGCCACTTCCCTTTCGAGGCAACACTCCGAAACTTCCAAACAACAAGTCACTGGCCTTACGTCGTCTGAACAAACTAAAGACGCGAATGGAAAACAATGTGAAGTATCGTCAAGATTATATGACATTCATGCAAGACATCATCAGAAAGGGTTTCGCTGAAAGGGTGCCACATGAACAAAGGCCCGATGACGATGGAAAGTCGTGGTACATCCCCCATCACGGAGTTTACCACCCTCAAAAGCCTGACAAAATCAGAATTGTCTTCGATTGCAGCGCAACCTTCATGGGCCATTCATTAAACAAGTACCTCCTTCAAGGTCCAGACTTAACAAACTCCCTGGTTGGCGTCCTCTGTCGATTCAGAAAGGAACTGATAGCATTCATGTGTGACCTAGAAGCTATGTTTCACCAGTTCAAGGTGAAAGAAGAAGATCGTGACTACTTGAGATTCTACTGGTGGGAGAATGGCGACATTACGAAAACCCCAGTGCAGTACCGCATGACCGTGCATCTATTCGGAGCTGCATCCTCTCCTGGATGCTCGAACTTTGGGCTCAAGAAAACTGCTACCGACAATGAGTGCGAGTTTGGCTCCGACGCAGCTGAGTTTATAAAGAAAGATTTCTACGTTGACGATGGCCTCAAGTCGGTTGCTACAGTCTCTGAAGCTACGTCATTAATAGAGAACACTAAGAGTATCTGCGCCAGAGGGGGAATGCGTCTTCATAAATTCATCTCTAATTCCAAAGAAGTAATTGCTAAGATTGCCCCTGATGATCGAGCAAAGGGTGTTAAGGATCTCGACCTTCACAATGATGTCCTCCCAATAGAGCGCGCCCTGGGCGTTCAGTGGTGCGTGGAGTCAGACACCTTTCAATTTCGTATCGTCCTGCAAGACAAACCCTTGACCCGACGTGGAATTTTATCAACCATCAGTTCCGTATACGACCCCCTGGGATTCCTAGCGCCAGTGATCCTGACTGGCAGACAAATTCTCCAGAGTCTTTGCCGAGATAAACCTGACTGGGACGATCCAGTACCTGAGCCACTGCGACATAGTTGGGAAAAATGGAGAAACAGTCTACATCACTTAGAGAAACTGAAGATCCAGAGGTGCTACAAGCCACATGCGTTCGGAGAACTCACGTCCGTGCAGCTCCACCACTTTTCGGACGCAAGCGACCACGGATACGGCCAATGTTCGTACTTGCGTCTTACAGATGACACTGGTCGAGTCCACTGCAGCTTCGTTATGGGCAAGGCCCGAGTAACTCCACTGAAACCTGTTACGATCCCTCGACTCGAACTGACGGCAGCCCTGCTCTCCGTAAGGATCAGCGCCTCATTGCAAGAAGAGCTTGAGTACGACCAGATTACAGAGGTGTTTTACACAGATAGCCAAGTCGTCCTCGGCTACATCAAGAACGACGCCCGGCGTTTCCACGTCTTCGTGGCCAACCGGGTCCAACAAATTCGAGACAACAGCACCCCCGATCAGTGGAAATACATCGAGACTAAAGAAAATCCTGCGGACGAATCCTCGCGTGGCCTTTCTCCTCAAGACCTGATCGAATCCCGGTGGCTCAACGGACCACCTTTCTTATGGCAACGAGAGCTTCCAAACAGGAATGACGATGTAAATATTGACCTCTCTCCAGACGATCCGGAGGTCAAGAAAGTTCAAGTTTTCGCTACCGGAGTTCGACATGAAAGGATGGCAACCATTTCCGAACGCTTAGAGTACTTCTCCGATTGGCACAGGGCCAAGAGAGCTGTCGCTGCATGTATGAAGTTCAAAGCATCCCTTCAACAAAGTCCTAAGAAACCGTTACATGCAGCAAAGAAAACAGGCAAAGAGAAAGACACATCGACATACAGATCGCCGTCGGTGGATGAAATGCGAAAGGCCGAGCAGGCAATTTTAAAGTCACTCCAAGAAGAAGTTTTTCCCGAAGAAATCAAGATTCTCAAATCCTTAGAAGTGCAAAACGACGATGCCAGTCGAGAATTTGCGAAGAGACGAAATTTATCCATGAAGAAGACAAGTTCGCTCTATCGACTAGATCCCTTCCTAGACAAATATGGCGTCTTACGAGTTGGTGGCCGGATTAGAAACGCTCTGGTATCTTATGAAATTAAGCATCCAGTCATCCTCCCAAGTAAAGGCCACATCACCGCCTTGTTGGTGAGATATCACCACGAGAGGATAAGCCATCAAGGCCGAGGGATGACGCTAAACGACCTGCGGTCACATGGATACTGGGTAATCGGTGGGAGTTCATCAGTTTCCCGATGCATCTCCAAATGCGTGACTTGCCGAAGGCTCCGTGGAGCATTACAAGAACAGAAGATGGCAAATTTGCCTGAAGACAGGCTGGAACCAGCTCCGCCTTTTACTCACTGCGGAGTCGACTATTTTGGTCCGTGGCTCATTAAGGAAGGCCGTAAAGAATTGAAGCGTTATGGAGCGTTGTTTACATGTTTGTCAAGCCGTGCAATCCACCTCGAAGTATCAGCAACCCTAGAAACTGATTCTTTCATCAACGCTTTGCGCCGATTCATCAGTCGCCGAGGCCCCGTACGAACGATCAGATGCGACCAGGGAAGTAACCTTGTAGGTGCTAAGAACGAGTTACAGAAAGCGCTGTCCTCAATGGATCAGACCCGCGTTCGCCATTTCCTTTTGGAACGCAACTGCGATTGGATTGAATTCCAGCTAAACGTACCATCAGCTAGTCACATGGGTGGCGTTTGGGAACGACAGATAAGAACGGCACGCAACGTACTTTCCGTCCTACTAGACCAATGCGGAAGCCAGCTGAATGACGAATCCCTTCAAACCTTAATGACGGAGGTAGAAGCAGTGGTCAATAGCCGCCCCTTAACCGTTGAGAATTTAACGTCACCGGACGCATTGGAACCACTCACTCCTAATCATCTGCTTACAGGAAAGTCAAGAATCGTTCTACCACCACCTGGAGAGTTTCAGCGTGCTGATCTATATCTTCGAAACAGATGGAGACGAGTCCAACACTTGGCTAACGAGTTTTGGGTGCGTTGGAAAAAGGAGTTCCTTCATACTCTTCAACTGCGACAGAAGTGGATACGTCCGAGACGTAACCTTCAGCAAGGAGATGTTGTAATCATCAGCAACGACAATCTTCCTCGGAATATGTGGCAGATCGCCCGCGTAGAAGAAGCTTACGGTGACCCTGATGGTTACGTGCGAAAGGCAAAGCTAGCAGTGGGAGACGCTTCTTTGGATGACAAGGGACGCAGAGTCAAGCACATCAGCTACCTTGAACGACCTGTACAGAAACTGGTACTTCTTGTACCAAGCAATGACGTGGAGGATTCGGACCGGGGAGTCCCCACCAAGGAGCCTTAAGGACCTAGATACCGTACCTTTGGATTTCACTCAAGGATTCGACGAACACTTGTGAACCTATGAACCGGATTTGACTTTATGATTTGATTAGCACTTGATTGAACACTTGATTAACTGATAACCTAAGTTGCATTAAATTGATTAGCTCAATTTAGGGGAGCCATGTAATTGCTGTCGAGTTAAATATTATTTCTGTTACGTATTAGTCTTTGTTTTCGTATTAGTGGCGCTTCGATATCATATGTCAGGCCTCGTGCGTTGTCGTTTGCGGTAGATAGTTTAACAAGAGAGCTTATTGCGAGTGTTTCTGCGTTCATTGCGACTCATTCAGGCGTTACAGAGAGGACAATCGGTAAGCGACCGTATTATTGTATTGATTTCCTTGTTTTCCTTTCCTGTTACCGAATGTTGCATTGTTAGCTGTGTTTGCGCTCGTGAGTATCGCTTAGACTAGGTTTTTTAATTGTATTTTAGTTTGACGGTTTTGGACATCAAGTCACAATTATTACGAATAAACTACGTTGGAATTATAATTGGTCTTTGGTGTCTCGAATCAGTATTTCGCTCGATGTCCTCGCATTAAATCCAGTGTATCTTTGGGACATTCCGACGTTGTTTCGACGCCTGGAGCTATAGTTTTTTACTACCTTCCTGGCAAATTTGTCGACCATTATCAGGCTCCTGTTTTGCATGAAGTTTTTCTGCCTATTGCGGGTTTCCAAACATCTTTATACACGTGGTATCCCCGAACAGCTGAGTCCAAAGGCCCAGACTCCTCCCAACATTTAAAGCTTGGCTACTAAGCACTTGTTTGTTTTGTTTTTTTTTTTTCAATGCCGAAGGAATTTCAACATTATGGCGTGTTTCGAAGTGATAATCTTGAAAAATCGGATTGAAAGAGCATTTTAAGTTAAAGATGGTGTAAATTCCAATGGAAAAGAAGGTATGACAAATGAAATTTCGCTTTCTTTAGACTTGATAAATGTGAAAGATAGCCACAACTTCTACGTCGGTGTTTCGAAACCTTGATTGTTTGTAGCAATACAACTCTACTGAAACTTCAAACTGTATTGTTTTTATTTTTTCCAAATTCTGCGCTTCCAAATTGGGGGTGCGGCTTATCTACGGATGCGGCTTATACATGGACGTTTACGGTATTTATGTCTATCATGTGCAATTATGCAATATCACAAATTAAATTGGACATGCTTGAGAATTTTGGCGCACGCTGCTGCATGAACATTTAATCTTTAGTGGAAGTTGTGCAACTGGTATGAAAAAAAAGGAAGTAAGTTCAAGCAAATGCGAAAGACAAAGAGTTATGGTGTGAAAACTAACTTGCAATTATGTCTGAATTTGGGAGCTGAGCCAAACTCTCTGTTCATGAAAAGAATGAAGTCTCCAAAAGACGATGGGACTTCTTTGAATCATCCTACCGGTATTTAATACGTAGAGGCTCTTAACCACCCATCCCAAATCTGAAGAAAAGCCTTTCACAACCCTTCCTTACCTTCATAAAGATTGCCAATCAATTCATTTCCATTCTAAAAAGAACCCACAGATGCAAAAGCTGTTGCCTTTTTTTTTAATTCTCAAGTGGTATGCTTACAAAATTATTTGCTCTTTGGTCTACACATCATAAAATCACATCATGTGAATTTAAATTGTACATCTTGATTTGTTTTAAATTATAACAATTATCATTTGGGATTATAAATAATTAATTATAAATTATAACATGACATATGTCATGTGCAGTACCATACAAATTATTTTGTGCTAGCTACTGTTAAATAATTAAGCATTCTTGCTGACCATTTAACCTTTTTATTCTCATAGACACTGGCAGGATTTTCAAACAATAGATAGTTAACTTAAGTATGATTACAAAAAAATCAAGAAAGTCTCTAAATTTAGGCTCACTACATGAGTTGAATCATTTTTTATACTTAAATATCTATCAACCACAACTTGGTCTTTTGCACAATAAAATAATGGAAGAAAAAAACACCAAAATTATTTTAGAGAGCTCAATATCAATTAGTTATAATTAATCTGTGCCACTCTAACTAATTGAAATTTAATCCTTAACTGAGAAAGGTCTTTAGAGAAAATTGATTGTCCTTTTATATTGCAGATGCATTACGATAATTTTTAGCTGTTGTGCTAGACTGAGACAACTCTATGTACTAGGCATTTTCATTTTCATTGCTATCAGACCTCACAAGGAACTTGTCATACGTCCGAGATTAAGGTTAAGTGTAGTTCCATGACATATGTGCTACAAAATACTATTTTTTAAGCCCTAAGTGAAGGGTCCTTCTCACTGGGGTAACACCAGGCCAAAGACCCCTGAAAGACATAAAATATACAACAGTTCATCAATTAACAGTAAGAACTTATATAATTAAAAATGATAAAAAATTCTATAACAAACAAGTTTAAAAGTTATTTTTTTACATTTTAGTCACTATCTGAATTTAAGTCAGGCAAAACTAGTTATGCATTTTAACTTTTGCAGGTGCTGTTTCATTCTAATATACCCACGTTTTCATACAATGAAAACACGTTCAGGTATACTTCTGGGCCCAGTTGCATGAAGGGTGAATAACGTGATCCCAGAGATAAATCGCTATATAGTGGATAATTGATAACAAAATGTATAGCATTATCCACTGGATAGAGATTTATCCAGTGGATAGCGTTATCTGACCTTCAAACAACTGGGGCCTAGTAAGCAAGGGATAGTTTTCTATCATGTATTACATAACAATTATTATTACCACAGGATATGGTGTTCATTTTTGACAGTGAGAATGAAGGCCTCAGTTTGAAAATTTATTGCAATATCAAAAGGACTTACTTGACTAATCCATTCCAGTAGACTTCTGGCAGTATGTCTTTTTTCATGTAGTACATTGAGTATCGCTCCTAATTAAAAACAAAAGAACCAAATTATGATCAAGCAATTACTTACAAGCAAGCAGCAACATAGTAATACCCAAAGCCCACAAACTTTATGTGACAGACACACAAGGCTAAAAAAAAAAAATAGAAACTAAAAAGAAATTGAAAAAAAAAATTAAGCAAGTACCTGAATTTGAACATCTCAAAAGTTTATATTTTTTTGAAATTCTCGTTTGAGATGAACATTTTTATCAGTTCAACGTCAATAAACACATTTCAGTACTGATCATCATGGATTATACTCACTTTTCCTTGATCAAATGGAAATGTTTCCAGAGGCTCACCATTGAAGTCAAATTCAGCAAGGATAAGTTTACCATAGCTTGTGACAAGGGGACATGATGTGTAGCCATCATACTGGGGTGCAAGGGAAAGGATTAGTTAACATATGAGTTCATATTCATTGAATTACTGGTAATCACGTTCATTTTGTTGCTTTATTCATGGTTTATTGATGAACAACATGGTGTAATGTTGAAGGAAATACATACATCCTATTTGGCTAGACTAGGTTCATTATTTTCCACATCATAATTATAACAAACTGGTAAATGAGTAGGAATAATTAGTGACAAAATTTGCAATCCAAAATTTGCACATACTTACTTGCTTACTTAGTTTACTTACAATTTTTTTTTAATTGGCTAATGGTATCACTTAAATACCATTTTAACCCTCAACCAGATAAACAAAAAGAAGATTGAAAAAAAAAAAAAAAAAGAAAAAAAAAAGAAAATATGGTACCTGAGCTGGCATGGGTTTCCCATCCAACATTGCAAAAAGGTTTGCTTTAATAACACCAGACTGGCCAGCCACAGCGGCAGCCGTTTTGCCATTGGGGGAATTAGAGCAGTCACCAATAGCAAAGATGTTGTTATATTTTTTATGTCTCATGGTGACCTTATCCACATCAACAAAGCCAGCCTGATCAGAGATGGGACTTCCTAGAAGGCAATCTGGGGGTCCCATAGGAGGAGTGATATGAATGAAATTATACTGCAAAGAGAAGCCAAGCAAATAAATACTCACAATGAAAATAGTTCACAATTAAATGTTTAATAACACGCATACATGAAAGACTGACTCAGTTCTGACTGGTTAAAATAAATGCAGTTTTCAGGTAAATCAAAGCAGAAGAGGGTTAATTCAATGCAAAGAGGTAACAAACCAGACTGAACATTTCCTTGAACTGTTCAGCTGAACTTTGAACTATTTTGTGCCCAAAAGGTGTGAAAGTATCATTATATATTATTGTTTTGACCATTCGCAGTTGTTTTGACCAAATGCACAATGTCACTTGCAGGGTTTGAATAAATTATTTTTGCCCTTGATGTATGCAATTTGCTTCTGCATAATTTTGATATGCTATCTCATATTTTTTCATGCATACTATATGATTTTTCTCATGCAATTTGGAATAAATAAGCACTTGTAAATTGTTTCAATGACCACAAATTGCACTCACCCTACAGGCTCATGCAATTTTGTTAGTCTTTGAAAAAAATTACTTGTGCATATGTATTCCAAATTGCACTCAAAATCATGTGATTACCATAATACCTATTGTTGACTGAATGCAAGAACTAAGGTTGCAGCCCATCCCAAGAGGCCATTTATTTGTGTAACCTCTCCTAGAACCTGAGTTAATGACCCTTTACACCCTAACATCAGTATGCATATTCTCCATACTGCTCTTCGCTCATTTCCTAAGTTGTTTTCCTGAATTGAAGCTCACAGCTTGAACTCTAACAGATATATAATTACTGACTTGTATGTTAAGTTAATAGCACTAACAAAAAGAAGTTCTAAAATGTAGTTAAACTCCATGCCATTCAAAATGGTAAATTATCCTTTGAAAACGGCCTTATGAATACACCTACCTGATAGGTTTCTAGCAACTTTTTTTCACTGTCTGTATCATCTGGAACTTCAAACACAGCTTCTTTTTTCTCTGGATTGATTGAAATCAAGTTTCGCTTGAAATTTAATTTTATGTCTCTCTTCTTCACAATTTTTGTCAAGGCATCTGCATACTTCTTCACACCAAAAATTTTCTCCAATGAGGTGTTGAACATAATGTTGGCTTTGTGACGAACATTGTTCTAAAAATTTTTAATGGAATATTTATTAATATTAACAAAGAGGGTCACAAGTCATGTGATCATTTAAAATCCAAGACTGATGAGGTGATGAAAAATGTAATTCAAATCATCTTTAGTTTTGAATCAGTGAGTTGTATTTTTCTAGATACTTCCTTGAAATTATCAGAGGAAAAAATGTACCTTTCGAAAGTAATCTTCTGCAAGGTACATGATCTTTTGTGGGGCACCCAGACACTTTATAGGTGTGTTGGGGACAGTGAAGATGGCATTTCCTCCCTCAAAGTTCTGTATCTCTTTCCATGTGTCTGTCACTGTGTTGGCAGAATAATTACAACCCACACCAGGGGTTCCTAAGGCTTCTTTTAGACCAGCAACCTATAAAGGAGAAAGTTATAGGAGTTAGCAGAAAACCTTACCTTAATCCTGGTTCTCACAGGAAACATAACAGTCAATATACAATTCACTTTCATTGACACCTGGATTAGTTAATTATTACATGAAGACACACTAACAACATATTCGGTCCTAACCTGTAAGCTTAAGATTCACAAAGTTTTTAACCCCAACATCCACAAAACTATATGTAACATGATAACTATCTTTATCTTTAGATTTTCTCAACTGATCCCCTAACACTCATACACCATATGGCTTAAATAACTTGGTTGAAAGATCAAACCTTGCAGTTACCCATTATGAAGAAATTCTGTCTTTCACCTTAAAATCTTTGAAGAGGGTTGCTAGTTTTTCAAAGGTGTTACTATCTTACTGAAATTACTAGCTTAAAAATAAAAAATCCCACTGTTTCCCCAAGAATAAAACTTGGGTTTTTAACACCACACTTACTGTACTGAAGAAGACACTGTCTATCACTAATTATTAGATAATAATTTGAAGCAATTATTGGTACATACCTTGTCAAATCTAAGCTGAAGACCTGCAGCAACAATCAGAAATTCATACTTAATCTGCAAAAAATAAGTTATCTTGTTAATTATTTTATGTATTATACTAAGAAAAAAAACCAGGGTAATTAAAATAAGGACCCATTCTTAACTCCCATTCCAAACAAGAACAAGGAATGATCTACACCCTTGAAAATAATAGCCAGAGCAAACCCCTTCCTATTAAGACAGAGAGCAATCACCATATCTTGTTAGCAAGGCCTATCAATATTTGTTATAATACATAATTATAGTGAAAGTAACCATTAACCTCATCTCCATCAGACGTTAGTACAAGATTTTGATCTGGGTTGAATTCCACGACTCGAGTTTTATGCCATGTGCAGCCTCCAGGAATGAGGCTTTCAGTAGGCCGCATAGAGCTCTCAAGACGTTCAACTCCACCTCCAACCAATGTCCAAAGTGGCTGATAATAATGATTCTGAAAATAAAAAGTATAAAAGCTTTACACATGAAATTCACATTTAGAAACTATATATCCTCAAATACAAAAATTTCAGCAAAAAGGAGGGGCACTTATTTGAAGAATGGTGCTTAATCAAGGGGAGTGCTTATTCAGTTAGCAGTCAGCAATAAGACAAAAATTAAAAGAACAGATAATGCACATAAAGAATTCTGCTGGCACATGGAGAACAGGGAGCAGGACAAAAATACAATGGGACAAAAAAGAAATTATTTTCTTGTGATGTAGGGATGGAAGCTTGAAAAGTTGTAAATACAGTGACGATAGAAACAGGTTTTCCTTGTACCCCTACTATTTGAGAAAGTAGGAGGAGGAGGAGGAGGAGGGCACTTATCAGTTAGTGGACTGCTTGTTTGACACTATCACCTTTTGGGTAAAGTGCTTACCAGAGAAAAGGCACTTATTTGAGGAAATACAGAAAGTACAAAAAAAGCATCCACTACATATTAGATATCATGGACTCAAATTTCCACATGACAAGCTAGACAGGTGAAACAAGAGAATATCTAAACTCTCCGCCCCAGTCAATTGATAAAATTAAATTTATCTGAATTTTATTACACAGTTTGACCTATTAACTGATGTTGATTGAAAAGTCCATGTTGTCTTTTATCAGTGAATGGTCAAAGATAACAAGTCTGAATTTTTATTGTTATCACAGGTTCATGCATCATTGCTTACTCCTCTAAATTCATAGATTGGCATTATGTTAATGTATATGTCCTACAGATATGTTTCTCAACTCTTAACTAACAGATCAAATTTGTAATAAATAATGGTAATTGAACTGAGTGGAGTGCAATTTGGGCTGAAATCATACGTGTGATTTCAATATCAAACGAGCACACAGCGCTTTTTCAATTTGAAACCACGAGTATGATTTCAGACCAAAATTGCACAACATGAGGTTCAATTACCACTTTATTACATCCATTTTGAAATCGCCCAAATTCAGGACTTGGTCAGTTCAAATATTTCATTGATGCAATACTGAGCTCGTTTGAAATTAAATTCATTAATTTTTTTTGGGGGGGAGGGGGGGTAATAAGAGTTTTGGAAACAAAAGTTGCAAAATTTCCCACATGATACTCTTTGTCTTTCATTTTCCTGCAATTTGATTGGTTATTTTAAACAAGCCTGGAAACCTGATTGGTTGTTTTGTTTCTTACTGTGGCTTGCTCATTGGCTGGGAAAAAACAATTTAGCAATTTAAAACAAAAAATGGTGCAATTTCTGATAAATTGCACCAATTAGAGCCAATCAGATTACAGGGACCACCAGTGATTTCAAAATGGATGTAATAATTGATTAAACTGATTGGTAGGCCTGCATTTCCTAGGGGCAGGATTTTATGATGACCCCTGACCCAAATTGACGCTCCTGTTCAGCCCTTAAGATCCATAGTTATATGTTTGTAATCAACGGTGCTGAACGACAATCTCCGTTCTATTTATGTATATCTATTATGTCCAATTACGCAATATCACAAATTAAATTGGACATGCTTGAGAATTTTGGCGTGCACTGCTGCACGAACATTTAATCTTTAGTGGAAGATGATGTAACCTGCATGAAAAAAAGAAAATAAGTTCAAGCAAATGCCGAAGACAAAGACTTATGGTGCGAAAACTACCTTGCGATTACGTCTGAATTTGGGAGCTGAGCCAAACTCTCTGTTCATGAAAAGAATAAAGTCTCCGAAAAACAGCTCAAAGACGATGGGACTTCTTTGATTCATCCTACCGGTACTTGCGACCACATTTGACGCCGTGCTCTGATTTCTAGCTTAGAATTAGTATCATAAATTTAAATGAAAATCCAACTCTCTCACCTCAGATGGTTCAATGATAGCAGTACATTTAGGAAACTTACGGTTGAGCGTAGAAGCCATAGCAAGGCCCCCCGCTCCTCCTCCGACCACAACAAATTGGTAACTATGTTGACCTTGACTTCGAAGCGAAGTATTGAAATTCCTCGAACCAAGTTTGTGTAAAACTCGACCAGAATGTCTGATTGAAAACATTTTCTTAGCCTGTAATAAGATGTCTGAACGTAACAATACAGTGATCTGAACGGACGTCAAAGGGGAAATGATTAGACGCATGTATTGTGCAAACCACTGGGGGTAGTGGTGAGTGTCGAGAATATTCCTAAGCCTCCCATCCCTAAAAGATGTATTTTTCAAACTACCGGGATACTGATGAGCATTAGTGGAGACTCCTGAAGTTCCCCTCCCCTCCCTTAGTAGGCCACTTCCTAGTTCTTGCGGTTCAGTGATCTGGTGCCAAAATTACGCCGCTAGGACGAGCCGCTTCATTGGAATACAGAATAAACTGTTGTGGTGGTGAATCACTTAACCGCGAGAACTCAGAAGTGGCGTTTTGTCTACTGTTTGTCTTTGTGTTTGTACAGCTTTTTCTCACGCGTCGACACAAAGAAGGCGGTTTCCAGTATGGAGGTTGGTTACTTGGAGGCCTTCACCAAAATATGGGAACATGTCCATATGCAATGGAAAGATGGAGCTCCAAGAGTAACTTTCCTGACAGATTTTATCGAGGACATTTCCAGCTATAGCTATATATCCGCGAGGGACATAATTGTTTGTCTTTTCCTTGGTGTTGCTTTCACCATCTTGCGATATTTCTTAACAGCTGCAGCTTTCAAGGTGCGTTACACGAAATATTTACGTTCTTCAAATAACCTGAAGCCTTTTGTCATTTTCAAGATATCATTAGCCTTGTGTTTACATGGAGCTTTCGAACTTCCGTCTGATGATATTGGAGCTGAAATTGAACAGATATTAAACCATGTTTTCGCTTTGATGGGCAAGTAGCATTATAAGAATATTGATGATCACGGGAAAATTCAATACTCAAACCTAATCATTCTGAATTGTATCTCAGTGATAGAACAGGTTTCTAATTTAACACATCGGAATAGACTTTCTCTACAGTAAAAATTTTTTCAATATTACAAGAATCTTTGTTTGAATGATTCAAACCGTTTAGATTACCATCCCGTTGCGTTCTTCCTAAATATGGTCAACCTTGATTTTGATCTTCTGTTCATATCACGCAACACATTTCTAAATTAAGTTTTATCCAGTTCGATTACTTTCCTCTTCCCCATCATTTTTAAAAACATGATTTTTTTTTCTCTCTTACCTCAGTGACCTGGTTTATATCGCATTTGTCGTATATTTATTGTGATCACAAGCTTGGCATAAGTAGCCGATAAGCAGCTTGTTGTCAATTCGATTCTTTAATTCGATAATCTTCTGATCCTAAGAGATCTTGAACGAATCTTAGTTGTTTGATATGTTTAATTTCTGATGTCATTTTCGCACTTTTTCCCGTGTTATGAGGAAGAGCTTATACAAAACTGATGGGAAGAAAATGATTTTGAAAAAAATTGTTGTAAATTTGAATGAAGGGAATTAATTAATATTCAATTTAGCTAGTCTTCAAAACATTCAAATTGGTCAGTGTGAATTATTTTTCAATTTGTGGGATTCGAAGTTAATTTTGATATTTTAAGTCTTTTGAAGAACTTTTTTTATCCTTAATCTTTGGGAATGAAGATTTTTTTCAATAGTTTTTATTAATATTTAAAATTTGGTGAAGCTATGCATCATTAACATTATTCAATTCAAATCAAATCCTTAAATGTTTAGCATTTTGTCCAACCTTTGTTTCTTTAATAAGATTTTTAATTATATTTTGCTTTTCTAGCAGCAGGGCTGGGGTATCATTTAACATAGAGAGAGCTACTTACTACATGACTAATTTTTTTTCCTTAAAAAATATATTGATTCATATGTAAGAGAAAAAACATCATTGATAATTTTTTTCACTAATCCTTACTGGAATATGCTTATTTAAAAGGCATTAAATCACATCTGATCAAACCTGCGTTTGTTGTGGAAGGAAGTTATATGATTAAAAGAAAGCGTCCAAGTACAAATTTTGTTTTTGCATCACAAATTAGAATTATTAAAAAAAAAAAAGAAAAAAGTGATGTTGTTGTTGGACATAATTTAGTGTCTTTTTAACAACATTACAGAGAGTGAACATTAAACAACACAACAACTATTTTAAAAGCTTTGAGTTGAAAATTTTGCTAGGTGTGTAAATTTTCACCTCTGGCCAAATTATTGAGATATTTTGCATTTATACACTTTATATACTTATCATGTTGTGATGAAGACACTGGAAATGTCAAGCAGAAATTAAATGAACTTTAATTTTTAAGTCTTTGCCTTAGGCTTTAATACAATGGTTATTGGTTTAAAATGGAGAGTTATTGGAAAACCTTAGTGAAAACTTTTCTTAAGCTAAGGGGGCTCCGTTTGTTGATAAGCATGTGTATGTGTTATGATATCAAGTAGCTAAGTGATGGGACGTATCCTACTGGTATGTACTCACTCATCTAAACGAAGAGCCTGAGGTGTATTCCTAAAGTTTTACAGTATGATTTAGTGGTCACTAAAAAGGTGTGAGTATTTGATCCAGCTTGAGAGTCTTGGAGTGCATCTTCATATAAACCTGGGCAGTCAACCAGGCTGGGTATGCAGTGTAAGTTCCAAAATGCATGTTTGCAAGACCTATCGAAAGAAATTTCAAAGGGAAGGTTTTTAAGCAAAGTTGGTGATAGTTTGATATTATTTTGTGTTAGCTCTAATGGTGAAAAAAAAAAGTAAGACAGATTTATAACCACAGGCGGCCCAAGCTCCAGCTGTGAGATGATCATCTTGCGCAATAACAGTCATGGCGGAATTATAAGAGTTTGTATGGGCATATTTACGACCGCTCTAAGGAATAAAAAATACATCAAATTCTCAAAAAAAAAAAACCTCACCTTACTTCCACAGTGTGTCGCTTGTTATCTGACCGCTTACTTTGATGAAAAGAGCCCATTTAAGCAAGTTGTTTATTTCGAGGTTTTCAACGTACATAAGAACGTTGAAAACCTCGAAATGGACAACTCGCTAATATGCGTTCTTTTCATCAAAGTAAGCGGTCATATAACAAGCGATACGCTGTGAAAGTAAGGTGAGGTATTTTTTTTGAGAATTTGACATATTATTTTATACCTTAGAGCGGTCGTAAATATTCCCATACAAACTCTTATAATTCCGCCATGACTGTTATTGCGCAAGATGATCATCTCACAGCTGGAGCTTGGGCTGCCTGTGTTTATAACAAAAAGAAAAACACAGTCATTTACTAGGTCAATTAGAAAAAAACAAGTGTGCTTTTCATCAGCAAAATCTGAAATTTTATCAGGCTTAAAAATCATTACCCATGGTTATGAAGCTGTGATGTTTTGATTAGTTTGGACTTATATTTGATGAAATTAAAAAAACATAGCTTCAGTGTAAGCCCATTGAACTATTTTGTTGTTGTGGGTTTTTCTGATTAAAATCCTCTTTCAAAGTGAGGTGAATCATGATGATCACAATCTTTCCTATGATCAGTTTTCAATATTATTAAAGAAGATTAGATGGAGCTGCATTCATGTGCATGTAGACTGTCTTGGTATAAAATTATAGCCTAATTTTCACTTTGCTTGAGAATTTTATACCTAGCTAGGTCAGTTATGTTTAGAAAATTTCACTTTAATTTTCGTTTTATTTTTTCCAGCCATAGGTTTTTTCTACAGGTTGTATCTCTAGGTAATGTTATACAGTGATCTTATTTCAATTAAATTAAGATAATAGGGGTATTCAGTTTTACTTTTTAATTAGTTTCTGTGGATTTCTTGGTATCCTTATCAAAATAAGGGTGTTGTGTCAGCTTTTCAGTGCCAAACCAAATCTGTGTCTGTGATATTGAATTTCAGCTTAGATAACATATTTATTAGCTGATCATTATGATGCATAAGTAAGTGAATGTGGTTTTCAGTGAGAAATGTCTAACTGGAGAACAAAGGCCTAAGGGTGAAAATAAATGGGGAATGTTCTCCTTGTGTTCATGTACTGTCAATCATTTCTGGCCAAAGAAATGTAGCCACAGATTGAATTCTCCAATCATGATGATCGAAAATATTTTAAAATTTTGTAAGCTATTGATAATGATGATGATGATGTGGTGACTGACAATTGGAAACTCAACAAAAAGAAATATATTTTTTTATTACATTAATTTACTTGTAACTCTAAATTTTCCTTAATTTAGCAGCTATTGCTCTGAAGACACTACCTAACCAGCAAGTTGCAACTATTCTTTTTATGACTGTCAATTTAAATTGTTACCATGTACGCGGTAGTTGAAAACAAGCTAAATGAAAAGAAGACCAATGTTGTCATAATTCATAAATACTTTATTTTTCATTGAAAGATTTTTGTAAAAATAAAGTTAATGAGTATTATTTTGTCATTTTCCTGATATTTTTCTGTTTATAGAAGTACACATTTTTTTCTCAAATATGTACAGTATACATTATACACAACTGTGAAGCTCCTTTTTACCCAGCTGTCATTTCCTTTAAATAAATTAAATGTTTACTGATTGGATATGAATATTTCAATAATATTAATATTCTCAAAACCTACTGGTTGTTGTAAACAAATCAATCAACCCTTTAACTCCCAAGATCTTATAAGTAATTCTCTTTACTTCTCCCATACAGTTCTTGTGATGTTAGTTTGGAGAATTTGGTATTGGATCAACTTATGATTCCCTAACTGATATTTTTCTCTATTCTCATCACATGTCTGCTTGATATTGTATTGATATTATAAGGGGAAATTCTGTCTTGGTCACTCATGGGAGTGAAAGGGTTAAATGTGTTTATAATATTATGTTATTTTTCAAAAGAGAAACATCACTCACAACTGTTCCAATTTTAAAATTGGCACAGATGTTTTAGCAGGAACATCTGTTTTCCTCAAGGACATTGTTATTATTTACACATTTAATTTAATAGCATGAAAATTTTCACTTTGTTTACCATTGTTAATTCTAAAAATTGAATTGCTAGTTACTAAATATTACTCTGTAATTTGTCTCAAAGCCTTATTTCAGATGGTGCCAACTGCGGGAGAGAGATGTGAAGAAATCGTCAGAAAGCGCCTTTAAGCTGTTATTTTATTCATTGGTGTTTGGTTACTGTTCCTATATTCTTTTCAATGGAAATTACAATTTTTACCATGACACCAGTAACTGCTGGAAAGGTTAGTTGATACAGTACCAAACGAAGAAGGTTGAATTGACTGTCGGTGATTAAATAAACCTTTACACCTTAAAATCAGTATGTATATTCTCCTTACTGTTCTCTAAACATTTCCTATGATTTTGAGAAGGAGAATTTGTTTAGCAGTGAAGACCTTCTTCAGTTGATGATGTTTAATTTCTTTTTCTTCCTTTAATTCTTATGTATTACAATACTTGTCTTGACAGAATAGTTGTAATGTGTATAAGGGTTTAATATTGGAAAAATTTCATCCTGAACACCCTTGGAAGTCAAAGAGCAGTCTAAAACTATTAATTTAATCTTAGGTCATTCTTTAATTTATCAGGAGTGATGATTGTATTAAGCATGGATGCATAGCTGGCTATAAAAAAAATACATTTAATTTATCATTAATGTCTCCCATTTGATTTATGTGTACCTTTATCTAGGTTGGTACAAGGGAATGCCTGTTCCTCAAGACATCTACATGTTATATGTGGTAGAAGCTGGATTCTATTTCCATTCTGTATACGCCACACTGTTCATGGATCTGTGGCGAAGGGATTCTGTTCTCATGATTGCTCATCATATTGTAGCTAATTTACTCATTCTGTTCTCACTTGCAATGAGGTGAGGTTTTAACTTAAAATTGACCTTTGCTTATTAAAATGTGGTGGAGGTTACTATTAGATTTAATTTGGTAAGTCTATAGAACAAACCTAATTTTTTAAAGAACAGTTACTTCCAGTGGTAAATGTATTTAATATTTAGTTATTATGGCAATAGTTGCCTGTCTGTGTGTCTTAAGCTTTGTGAGAAATTGAAGGGTACATTGCTGGCCAGTCTAGAAAGTTTCCTTGTAATAAGGAGAAAACACATGATGTTACCTTTCAGGTACCACAGTATTGGCCTTCTGGTCTTATTTGTTCATGACCCAACTGATATAATACTTGAATTCACTAAACTGTGCGTTGCTTTCAAGTCACGTGGTGGAAAATACCATCTTCTACCAGATGTAATCAGTGTAGTTGGATTTCTGTCTTTTGCATTAGCTTGGTAAGCAAATTAAGGTAATTGAATAATTAAAAATCTTTTAACTTTACATCAAAGCCATGCTCTGAATGGAAAACCTACTAGGGGAATTTTCAAGTTGATCATATCATGTCTTGTAATTCTTTAGAGGAGCACATTCAACAGCTTTAAGTTCAGTATTTTGATAAATTGTGTCAGGTTGGAAAAATTTATCCATGCCTAGATCCTGTGTAGAGTGCTTTGGCATGAACTTTTTACCTCTCTGAAAACTCCATTTGGGTTTCTGCCAATTAACCTGCAGTACACTAGCTTAAGGATCCTATCCAGGACATGCAGCAATACTTATGATCACTTTGAGCTTAGTTCAAGACCAAGACAAGCTCCTTGATTTGTGGGCCACTTGGCTATTATCCTTAGATTTTTCATTCACTTAATTCGAAATGTTGTGTTGTAGGTTTTACTGCCGTCTTTACATCTTCCCAATCAAGGTGCTCTACTCTTGTGGCTGCATCTCTTTGCTTTTCCTTCCTCAAGTCCCTCTGTACTTCTTCTTCAATGCCATGATCTGGCTACTATTTTTTATGGACATTTGGTGGTTTCATTTCATTGTGTTGCTCATCATTCGTATTGCTGTTGGAAAAAGCAGTGGTGTGGAAGACACCAGAGAGATTCCCAAAGATTCTGTGAAAGGTGAAGAACATGGAGGAGTAGCAAATGGGAAAGTGTTACAAAATGGGGAGCTACATAACTGTGCAAGTCACATTGAGGCCACACATACAAAAGGTTTGTGCTGAGAATATTTTTGGGAAATAATCTTTTTTAAGTCAGCAAATTTTCAGTAAGTTGTATGCTTTCCCACCTGGACTTATGATGCTGTGCTCCCTCATGGTAAGAGAACATGTTGCTTAACAAATCCAAAAATGATTTAAGTCAGAATTCAATCAAATGTGTTTGAGGTAAAAGTGGTAGAGAGGAGGGATCCTATAACCAAAACATGGTCTGCCTTTTTTTCCTGTTCATTTTAGAAAACATTGCATATTAAATAATGTGTAACATTATACAACAAAATCTTTTAAATGTGCCGAGATGGGGCATTTCCTTCCCACCCAAGACATAACATTCTGTAACTACCTCGACTACAGGTCTACATCCCTTTGGAACTCTGATCCAAGCATGATACACAGCTAACTCAGTTGGTTACTTTGCTGGATTCTCAATCAAATAATCTGGGTTAGAGCCATGGCTGTGTCTTTGTGTTTTGGTTTTTGGGTGGGACACTTTCATTTTTATAGTACCTGTTCCCAACCCTGAAGTGCAGATCAGTACATACCAGCTGTAAGGGCAACATGAGGAAAATACCGGGAGGGAATGTGAGAACCTCCTGTTGAACAGCATCCTGTAAAGGGGAGATTAGCAGTACTCCGTATTTGTGCCACTGAAACTGGGACAAACTGTAGCAGTATGGGTCCCCTCAGTGGTAAGGTGACCTTACTTTTACCAATAGACCCAGCTAGGTAGGATCAACTGTCCTGAACTCTCCTTCCATGAATGCAGACTAACATAACTTTTTTTATGACACAATTATTAAGGCACATGAAACACATCAAAAAGTAAAGAGAAACATTCTGTAGATTTTAGAATCACTACTTTCTCAACCAATGCAATTGGGAAAGATTTTCTTCTCAAGCATGTCCTTTTCCTGAAAAAGAAATTACTGTACATACAGGGTGAAATGTATTAGATAAATTCAGTGTTATATAACTGTGATAGACCTGCATTCTGTATCCTTTATTTGCAGCTGGACAAAGGAAGTACAACAGAGAAGGAATCAAAAAAGGGGAACCAAACCAAAATTGTGACAAACAGAAAGACAATGAGGAGCCAGGCTTCCGCCGCAGGTAGCCACGCACCAAACCAGCTAATCCATAGAATGAATGCAGCCATGCACCATGCCAGCTAATCCATAGACTGGATAATATGACTGTGGAGTAATTTTATGCTCAAGAGACTAAAAATGTCCCTTATTTATCTATTTATTTATTTATTTATTTATTTATTTATTGGCATATTACCACAGGGGCCAAGAATATATGTTTTAGTAATAACATGTATTGATAATTTATTTATGAAGGAGAGAATCATCCTTTGGTTGGAGATAGACGTTGTTGCTTGCATAGCATTAGGCCTTATGGCCGATTTGGGGTTATTGACATTTATTTAATAGTGTATTTCCTTGAAGCTTCTTCAAAGTTACAAATATTCCTACCAGTACAAATTAAGTTACTAATGAGGAAGTAAATCACAGTTAAGTTATGAGTATATATTGTTGCTTGCAAACTGGTTTTATTGAAAATTTTAATGTTACATTTTTACTTACTTGTGGCTTTTTCAAAGCCAAGAACATGAACTTTCAAGTTTTCATTTTACTGATAATTTATTCATTAAGGAGAAAATTGTACTTGAAATTTGTTTTGAACAGACATTGTCACATGGAAACCGGTTGGCAGAAGTTTGATTTTAAATTATAGGACAGAGTAAGCTATTTTCCTATTATGACCCACAGTAATCATGGCCTTTTCATGCTAGGAACTCTCTCTCTCTAGTATTTCAATACAAATTTAATTTATCTATGAAGAAAAGTGTGGTTTAAGTATACATAGACTTAGTTACTCACAGACATTAGTAACTGGTTTAGTTTCACTTCTTAATCTTATCTACGTGTGCGGTGATTAGAGTCTTTTCAAACCAAGAATCTCCTTTCTAGTATTTTTGTATGTATGCAAAGAAAATCATTGGTTTAATTCCTAGGTTCAATGTACTCCTGTAAGAACTCAGGTTAGAAAACCTTTTTTGTTGGAGGAGGTCTTGGTCATTAACTGGAGGTCGTCTTTTTGTGGTCTATATTTTATCAGATGCATGTAACTTCGGGCTTGTGGGGAGAAAATGAAAAAAGGAATTTAGCCAATTTGTTCAGGATTTAGTAGGTCTTAGTCGCTAACTGGAGATCGTCTTTTAATAGTTTATATTTTATCAAATGCATGTAACCTTATTTACACTCGTGAGGATCAAATAAAAACAACAAATTTAACCAATTTGTTCAGGATTTGCTAACAACAGGGTTTCTTCTTTCGTTTATATGTCTGCTTTTGAAAATAATTAACGCGCAATGACGGAATCTCACTGGCAACTGAATCCCGGCCAAATACGATAAGTGTAGCATGCTTTTGTTGCTAATTAGCCTTCAACATCGTAAAAAGCAATTATCTCTTGTCAATTATAAGAGGAACGGAGAGCCATTTTTCAACGGTTCGATGGGTTCTCGGCAAGACTTGCGTGTAACCCCTACTTCATTAGACATACATTTCTTGACAAAGGCATCTACGACACAGACAATACATTGCCGTTGCGACTGTAACTTTGTTTTAGAAACAGAAATCTTCTCGAGTCCCCCTCTCACTGTTTTTCGTTCGTTCTCCAGCTCCTTAGAACTAAGAACGTAAGTTCTGAAAGTAGACCGTGTGTGTAACAAACTAACAACTGCCGTGTTAAAAAAACAAAAGAAAACAAAACAAAAGTCACTAAAGGTGCTTTAACCAAGATGTGTGAAAAAAAATTGCAGTTATCTTTACTACATGAAGAAACACAGTTCTCGAAAATACGCCGCCGTCGGGGGAGCAGGGCAGGACCGGGTTCCTCAGTTTGGCTTCATCACTGATGTTTTCTTTTAACGGTATATTCTTGCAGATCGAGTCGACGAATTTTAAAGTGAATCAGCAAAGTTCGCGTCTCTTTCCCAAAGGACTCCATAGTGACAACGTGTTTCTACATCGTGCTAAACGCAAATGTTTGATTGCTATCTTTTAATTACATTTAATTGCAATAAGATTGTCAAAGAAAAATGCTTAATGTAAAGGCCAGATAGGAATTAATTTGCATGTGAACGTGCGTCTTACAAATACCCCATTTACACCGCGGCTAAACATGACTTACAGCTGTTTTGCTAAACACGGTTTAATTTTTTTTTCTTCATAGAAGCTGCATAAACCGATGTTTGTCGACTTCAAATGTAGCACATTGAAATTACAATTGAGCGATTACTTGTATCCTGTGGAAAATTCAGTTTTTCAGTTCTCTGATTCTGATTTTCATTCAGTTAAACCCGGTTTAAGTGAATGATGGGGTATAAGTACCTTGAATTAGCATGATTTAGGTTCGTCTCCCTTCCTATGTAAAACTTAGATTTTCCTTTGGCTTTTTCCGTGACAACCTTGTTGCAAGTACGTGTATGTATCAGACAAATTGCAAGTAATAGAACTGCCGTCTGGCACAAGGTCGAGATGAAAATTTCAGCCACACAACTTGCTTATTTAGACTAAATGGAGGACACCTCTTCTCTAATTGGAAGACACCAGCGACGACTGGTCGAATGTCATTTGAACAAACCAACTTTGGTGATTTGTTGAGAGTCCCAAACCTAGGATGCCACTCATACAGAGCAATAACCTAACAACTGGCACAAACATAGGAAACAAGCGCCTAACGGAAGGACCAATGACCAGCATCAGTTCGTGTTCATTGTATCACTCGGCGTCCACAGCAAAAGTTTGGGCGTTTCCTTTTGCTCCTCGTTGTTTATACCGCAATTAAAATGCATCCCAACCGGGACATTCACACGCCTTACTCAAAGGAAAGCGGTCTAAAATTCCGTAGGGAAAGTCAGCACTGAAGCTGCACATTTCACGTGAAAAGTCACTACACATTCCAATAAAAAACACACAATACCATTTTGTTAGAATAAGGCTGCCTTCGCTGCATACAAAATTAAGGCCCAAGAGGTGCTACTGTCTTCCGAATGATGCTACAGTGGGGCGAAAGTACACTTTTTTTCAACCAGCCACTTTAAAAATATATATAGCTAAACAGTTGTTGGTCTAGCGCAATTAATTTACCCGCGTATTTTGAAGTGTCTGTGAGCAGCGAATACGAAGAAACTGAGTAAGTGAAAAGGTCACCGTGGTAATTTCGAGGCTGTTAGGAAAAAATTACGAAACAGAAAGCGGGTATAACAGATTTCTATATAAACTTACGGGTCCCGATGTATCGATGGTGAATTGTATATTAATAGTATTTTTATGTATTGATTACCAGTTTATACCAGCGTTTTTTTAATGATGAATTCGCTAATCAGTTTTTCAGTTAAAATATAGCATTTATCATTATTATTAAAACAGAATGCACATTTTATTGCGTGTCATAGGAAACCATTTTTCAGTTTCGTATCAGATTTTGGTTATCTTAAATAATCTAAATAACGGCTGGGTGACCATAAATTACACCAAAGCATGAAGAAGCATAGTCTGTTCCAGCCATATTTCGCGCACCTACTCTTTTGACCATTTCCACTTACTGAGAGCCTAAAGGGAGCTACAGTTACTTTATCCGCCATTGAAAAGAATCGCATTCCATCATTTCTAACCTCCCAATCATCCACCTACCCCTATATTATATCACGTAGCTTTGTGAAAGAATTCTTGACTCCTTACGCCCCAACATCAGAATGCATATTCTCCATACTGTTCTGTACATATATTTTGAGGTGCTGACTGGGAGAATGTGTCTAACGATCATGAGCTTATTTGGTTGGTGATCATTTATTCTTGATTCTCGTGACCTTTACCGTATTCGTACGTGCATAGGCTGCACTCGTGAATAAGCCGCACCCCGACTTTTGACCATATTTTCTTGAAAAAAAATAATTTCACGTTTTCTCGAAAGGGCAAAAGGCCTGGCGAGTGCATGCCGCATACCGCCAAGAAATATTTGTTCATATCACAAAATACATCACGATAAATAATCTGACATAGCATGCCATCGATCGAACAAACTTGCGAGATGCAAACAATAACGGCTAGTCATGTCTTCAAAACGGTCTTTAAGTTAAAAAAAGGTAAAAGAAAAGCTACCTGGGTAATTTTTGCTAGATTTGTATTCCAAGTACACTAACATTTGGTTTTATTTCCTTAGTAATGATCGCGTGAAGTTGCGTACGTGATCGGGGACACGAGTAAACATAGCTTAGCGGCCTTGCCCCTTGATTAACACAGAAAGATTTAAGTTATACCGTTTGCACAAAATTTATTTGGAAAAAAAGTACGGTCTATACACGTGCGAATACGGTATGTGTGATTCAGGGATGGTGTTGTTTGGAGAAATTGGATGATAGCCATTCTTAGGGTTTAAAGGGTTATACCCACCAATATAACTTTAACAAGGCCTTCACCCACCAATATAACTTTAACAAGGCTTTCACCCACCAATATAACTTTAACAAGGCCTTCAACCAAGACCAATTAATGTGAAGTCCAGCATATTCTAACATACATTAACCAGACCATTGTGCTCTGCTTAAACATGTTTACTTTTAATCTGATTTTAATCTGTAGTAAATAAGGGAATAATACACACCTTCCTATTTCAAAATCCTGGCTCAAATACTCTCTAAAGGTAAATTAACATCTTCCATTTTTTTTTACTGATCTTGACATGTACTGACGGTCTATCTGGGAGACGTTTCCCAATATAACTGTTTTAATAATTGTTTGGTTATGTGGCTCCCTTCATTTGAACCAATCTCAGATAACCAGTATTCCTTTGACCATTATCCTGATATTGCAGCACCATTAAATTAAAGTAATCATATGCCAAACTGAGTCTAACATCTTGTTACTGTGGATGGTCTGATGCCAATTTAGCTGTGAGTTGTCTCTCCAACTCTAACTGTCGTTCTTGTGCTTCAACTTTGTTACGCTCCTCTTTCTCCTTTTGTGATTTAAGTTTCGTCGCTCTCCTCTGAGAATGTAAATAAAACAAAATTAATCACCCTTTGTTTAAATCTGCAATAAGTTGCATAATTTACCAGTTAAGGTCAGATTTTGTATGTAGAATGACAAATAACAGCTCACACATCTCTCTGCATTTCAAACCCCAAACATGACAGCAAGACCAAATCACATCACAGGTGGCTTGATGGCCTGTTCATTGCAACTACTGAATGGTTTCTTTCTCATGCCCTGCTAAATGTAACAGTATAACATCTGTGGTGCAGAACACCAGTGATCAATGCTGTGTACTCATCAACTAAGACACTAACATTTCTTGACTTTCAAAGAGAGCCCATCATTCCTAAATCAGTTACTTTATAACCCCAAATGTTGGTTCATATTCATGCTGAACAGCTAGGTATTATTCAGAATTTACACTAGCCCCAAACTACAGTTCTATTCATTTCAAATTCTCAACAGCTTGAATTTCAGTCAAGAAAATTTAATATTAACCAATTTACTCCATGATTTTATTATCAGTTCTCCACACTCCTGACAGGCTTTCATTGTTATACAATGTCATTTTGGTCTTAACCCAAACAATATACCCTATTTGATCATTTTTTTCCCTCCTCACTGCAATTCTGTGCTAAAGTGTATTGATCATTTAATGTTTTTGCTCCATAACAAAAACAATTTTGTTATGATGTGTAATCCAGAAATCTATGTAGTACCAGTCCTTTGATTTCTGTTGTACCATTCACACTAATTATGAGCTTTTAGGAGAGAGAGGAGATAATGGCAGAATTGTAGAAAATTGAATGATAAGTTAACATTGATAAAAACCTCAGTCATTTCTTCAAAGTTCATCATTCTGGTACCTTAACCATAGCCTAGCCTCTAAACTGGTTATAACAACTGGTTAACTATTTGACAGGTTAACAATGTTTTGGTACAAGACAGGCAGAACCAAACTAATTATTTTATGTACCACACTGAATGTCCCTGCTATGTCAGCCAAACTTAATTTTTTAATCAGATGCACTTTAGAACCAAAAAAAAAACAAATCCTATTGTTAGTCTCAATATTTTGGTTCAAAAAGTATGTTGTGTCAAAATCTATTTTCCCACTTTTGTTTTCAATAAATATCCCCACCTTGATAAGGAAAGCACACACATGAGCAAGGTCATGGTGAAGGTCATCAGATTCCCAAAGGGAAACAAAATAACAGTTAACAAAACAATTTTAACATCGCAAGATTCAACAATTGAGAATAACAGAAAGGAGAAATCTCTTGTTGCAAAGTATAATTTCTGCAATATTCTCAGTTGCTTTGACTTGAATTTCTTTGACACAGTCTATTTGAATCAGATGAACTTTCGACAACTGCTAAACTTTTGTGAGCTCAGAATCCTAGGAAGGGTATCAGTATTCCAATATTATCTTACCTGCAGTCTAACAACCCTGTCTTCTATAACATCCATATCATGTTGGATTTTGGTGAGCTTGGAATGATATGTTCGAACATAAGAAAGCTGAAAAGCAAGATACATCAGTTGACATTGTTGATTGTTTGGTCTTAAAAAGAGTGAGAAATTCCTCTTCCTTCAATGAACTAAAATTTTGTCGCAGATTCTTTTAGAACTCTAATCTTAGTCCTGTTGATAAATAAGAAAGCTGAAAAGCAAGATATATCAGTTGAGATTGTTAGTTGTTTTGGTTTAAAAAGAGTGAGAAATCCCTCTTCCCTCAATGAACAAAAATTTTGTCACAGATTCTTTTAAAGCCCTAATCTGAGTCCCGTGGATAAGTCTCCTTCTCTCGCCACCATCTCACTGAATGATATATTGCTGTTGTTAGGAGGGTAACACATTCATTGTTGCCTTAAGTTATTGACCAAGTGACAAAATATTAATTTTACCATGACCAGAAGGTTTCTTGCTGCATGACATTCTGCAAACTTTGCATTTTCCTGTTGCATAGTTTCAATTAAAATTCCTTGATTTTGCCTGAGGTAAAGATAAAGAATTGCAAAAGTAAATAGCAAAAAGTAAATGATGATGGACCGGTAACAGTGAACAATATTTATCACATATAACCTAGATATTGATCTAACTGTCAGTCAGCCAGAAGGTAAAAACATGCAAGGTTCTCCTTCAAACAGACATGAGACTGTATGACTCATTTTTTATTTTCTTCCTTTCTTTGCACTTGTGAAATATCTGCTCCACAATTGCCCAAAGTAGGAAGATTTTTTTTTTTATTGAAAAGGTCCCGTCATTTTTCCAGCTGTCAAGCATTAGCCCACATCTACATATGCTTGAATTAGAATGCCAGACTCAACAAATACATGAAGGCTCCATACCTTGATCACAAAGGAAGTACATTTATAACCAACCTGAACTCAAGGTAAGCTCACAACACAAAAATAAACCATGAAAATATCCAGAAAAAAGAAAGCCAGGGACTCATAGTAAACAATCCAATCTGGAATAGATTTAAAGAAAGCTATCCATTGTTTTGCTCTATTGTGTTCAACATCTTTAGTAATCTTGGGCCATTTGGGAATCAACAGTCCAATAAATTAAATCCTGATGGCTAAAAATCACTCCAGTGACTAACAAACCACTCAACTCTACCCAAATACCTCCCTACCCCAGTCCATCCCCCCCCTCCCTCCGGAGTTCCCAACTAGAATTTTATTACCCATGTTTTTCCATGGCTGCTCAAAGGCCCTTGTGCGGTGTGATATGTTCTTTCATGTTAAAATTTTATTAGATCACAAGCTAATATGAATATAAATTTCGTATCGTGGCAAATTTTCAGGTGAAAAAAATCAAGCATCGTCCTAACTTAACCTTACGTAAGTTCCCCAAGCCGCTCTTTCAGATTCTCCAAACCGGGAGCGAAAGCGTCCAGAAAACCATTAGTCAGAGCTTCTGTCAGATTGCTTTCACTCTGTAGATTTCTGTCTCCAGTTTCTGCATCTTCACCCGCACAATTATCACTCATTTCTCTGAAGGCAGTAAGCCGATATTTAGCTAACTAAAGATTACTCTACCTCCCGAACGAGAGTTTAATCGATAACATTCCGACAACTAAGCGATTAGGAATCGAGACAATATCGACGGGTACGAAAATGTCTTAATAAGGAGTGTTTACTATAACCCGCTGACCATCTACAATGGTGCGAAATTTCGAAATCGTGACATCGTGGATCGTGACTTGTCTTGAATATTTTGAGGAGCGATGGAGGACCGGCTTCTGCCCGGCGTTTGTGAAAACATTTGCTCGTTTTTACACTCCTTTTTATGGCACTGATAATATTCTACTTCGTTAGATTTTCAGCGCCATGTCCGATGTGTCACCCTATGGTGAGCGTGTCGAATTGAGGAACCGACAGGGGTCATTTTCGGTCAGAAAAAACAGTTGGAAAGATTTACAGGTCGCCGTGAAACAAACAAAATCTCTGCAACAAAGTCTGGTAAATCGAGTGCCTCATTCATTTACATTCTGCGAGAACAAGCTATATTTTCTGGCCGTTCCTTTTGGAAGCCGTGAGAACACAATCCACTATGTCGATCTGCCTGGACAACACAGTTCTGCCAATGGTGAGAAAGAAAACGATTTTTCTCCTCTTCCGTGGAAACCTTTACTTGACTCATTTAAGATCAGCCGTTCGTTTTCGGGATATTCAAGGGAAGAACAGTTACTGCGGGAGAGGAAACGCCTTGGAGCATTTGGAATCACCGCTTACGATTTCGATGAGACATGTAGAAGGTTCATGTTTTCTGCGTCAAGTAGTTTGTATACTTGCACAGATTGGCGAGTTGACGAAGAGGTAAGCTTAGGTTGGCGTTAAGAGTTTAACGACTATATTTAATGATAAAGCGTTATGGTTGCATTGCGTGGTTTTCCTATACAAGGAGATCCATCGGAGATTTTAGTTTCCTTTTGTACAAGTAGCGTGATTACGAGGGTTTAGTTATATTACATAACTTAGACAAGCTAGGAACTGTTGAGTATTTGCGATCTACAATTTATTTTCAATTCAGTCGTGGTAAATGAACAGGAGTAAGCTTAGACTGTATTTCAAGTGTTGATGTGATCCGTAATTAATGCACGTGAGTGATTTCTTTAATCGTGTAAACTTGATGTTGTAATATTTACGCTGTCGATATACAGTCAGTGTTAAATCACGTTATTATGTTTGTTTGAGCATTCATGGCCCAGCTAGTGGTATAGAATAAGACCGAATAATGTTCCATCACCCATCTGTCTCTTGTATTCTGTAAAACTTGCTCAGGCTTTTTGCTTTGTGGAAAACAAAGTCATCTTCATAAATTAATTTAATTGAATGCATGCTTGACCAAGATAATTGTAGAGTTGACCCTCTCTATTGGATCCTCTTCCGCAGGAGATCACGTTCTGTAGAAGATCACTTTTCTGATTCTAGTAAAATTACTGTTTGCCAGAATTTCTTTTTTTATGAAAGAGTGTTTGTGATGGGAGAGGGACACCTCAGAAACAAAAAATAAATTTTACATCTGTGAGTTAAAGTTATGTTTTGAAATTGTACAGCAACCACATTTTGAGACTCAAGAGAGGGTTTCAACCTTTTGAAAATTGTCTTAAAATGTGTGAAAAGTGTAACCACCAGGGCTGTAGCCAGACTTCAGAACAAGATGAGGCAAGTTTTGAGCACCAAAGGCGTGAGCTGCCAGGGGAGTATGGGGGCATGCCCCCCCCCCCCCCCCAGAATTATTTGAAATCTAGACAGTTTTTGAGTAGTTGGAGTAGATTACATATTAAACATCTGACTCTCAAAATGTGGTTAGAAGGTATTAAACTTTTAAACCTTAACTCACAAGATCTGATTGTTACACATTTCCTTGTTAATTAGTTTGGAGAATTTGGTGTTAGACCAAGATAACAGCTTCTACCTGATAAGTTTTAAGTACCCTAATTTTTTGATTCAGCATCCGGGGTGCTTATTTACTTATGATATTTCAAGGGAGGGCACTTATTCGAAACAGGGTGCTGATCAAGGAAAGGGTGCTTATTTCCTTTTGGAAATAAAGCAGAATGTGCAAAACAAAGTGCTGAAGACTAAATTATTTGTTTGAAAGAACTTTACACTCATGGTGACATAATAATAGAGAGACAAGGACGGCTGTGTCTGTAATGAGGCTTTTAATAAGCAATTTAGGGAAGATGAACTATGGTTGATCTCAGTTTACATACACTCAAAAAGTGCTATTACTGAAACAGAATAGGGAAGCTTATTGGAATAGAGAACCTATACGCATGAGGGTGCTTACTCAATAGGGGCACCATTAGAATAGGGAAGCTTGTAAACAAAAACAAATTGGGGGGGGGAGAGGGAATGCTTTTTGGAATGAAGGTACTATATCAAATCATTGCCATATATTAGTTACCAGTGTGCTGGATACTGTATGTAGTTTATTGGGAGAGGTTACATGATAATTATTTCTGGAAGTAAGAGGGTTAAGTGGTGGTGATAAAGATAGCGTGGTGTCTAGAGCAGAATCTTCATCTATATTTGCTAAATTTTCCATTATTTCCATTAAGTATACAGAAATCATCATAGGATCTAATGCACTTGTGGCACATTTTGAGAGTATTGCTCCTGAAAAATGTCATCAGTTTTTGTTAGTGACTGAATTTAATATATCCTCTCTTCTGTTAGGATGATAATAGACAACCGATAATTCCAGAGGAGTTGCATTCCCAGACCTCAGAGACAAAGATGGATGCTAAATTATGTCCATGTGATCCCAACTTGGTAGCTTTTATTCATCGTAATGATGTCTGGGTCAATAATATTGTCACAGAGGAAGAAAGGAGATTGACATACACAAATCAAGGTTCACCAAGTCCAATGGAGGAGCCTATATCAGCTGGTGTGGCTTCATTTATTGTTCAAGAGGAGTTTGATAGATATACTGGCTACTGGTGGCAGCCAAAATTTAGCACTGATGAAAGTAAGTACCAATCAAGAATATTTATGTTTGTTGCAGGGTCAAACAGTCATATCCAAGCATTGTAAGGGATGTCTATCAGTCGTATCAATCAGTGTCTACCTAGTGGTACAGAGTCTTTCAAATATTAAAGTTCCAAACCCTTTAACCCTCAAGAGTGACTACTGACCATTTTCTCCTGTCAGTATCACTCCTAAAACAAACATTGAGGTCATGAGAATAAAGAAAATGATCACCAGCTAAAGATGCTTTTGATTATTAGACAAATTCTTTTTGTCAGTACCACAGGAAATGTATAGAGAGTAGTGAGGAGAAAAATTAATGTTTAATGATGCAGTGTTCTCCCTTATTTTAAGCATGTTAGGTAAAATAAATTTTCAAACCAGTAAAGCAATCCTTTTG
Organism: Pocillopora damicornis; assembly: GCF_964200805.1. NCBI lineage: Eukaryota > Metazoa > Cnidaria > Anthozoa > Scleractinia > Pocilloporidae > Pocillopora > Pocillopora damicornis. The sequence continues at coordinate 10,019,362 of NC_142671.1, forward strand.
CCTGTTTAATTTTCAAGAATTCCAAGCAATTTTAAATGGTAATAAGAAGTAATACAGGCAGTAAATGTTACCAGTTACTGCCTGAAAAGGAGAACACTGATGATAATAGGGTGTAGAGGGTTATATGTAAGTCTGATTTTAATATTGTTGCTCATCATACATGTCACAGCACAGTTCATCAGGATTGCCTCTCAGTCTTATTCTGTACCTCCAGTGCATTATTTCCTATAAGGCTTTCTTAATTTTGTAGTCTAATACTTCACATGTATCCAAGAGAACAGAAATACATGAAAGAGCAAACAGAAAACATGGATCAAATGAACACTAAATGTATTGGAGGTCATTCACATATTTAGTTTGAATACTCATAATGTACAAGGAAGCTCAAAATTAATACCATTTGTTCTATTTCCATAGACCTAACAAGAACTTACAGAATTTTATTTGAAGAGGTAATGAAAAGCCTGTAATCCTTATATGTGATAACCAGGATTTGCACTTTGTTGTTTTTTTTTTTTGTGGCATATAATCTTTTTTATAAAACAAATTTTTTCTTCTTTTCACCAGGTCGATGAGAGCTCTGTAGAAATTCTTCACATTGTATCTGGTCCAGACAGTATGGTGCAAAATAGTCATGTAGATAGCTACAGATATCCTAGGGCAGGTATGAGAATTTTTTCCCTTGAACTATCCAATTTTGCTAAACTTTTCTTTTTACCAGGTTCTTATACAACGTACTTCTAATTAGAAAGCTGCAGCTAGACTCAAATTTACTCCTGCAGCCAGATTGGGATTAGGGCCAGTCTTGTTGTTTGGAGAGGTAAAGCATGTGTGTCCCTGATCTCAAGGCAGAAGGGAGGGGAGGTGGGTTACACTGGAGGGCTTATCTGTAATGGAGAGTACAAGCTGAAGGAGAGCTTTTGATTTTCCAGAGTGACCATTAGTATGAGGTGTGTTTTATAGGCAAAACTTATTCCCAATGGGTGGTGCAATCATCACAGAAAAAGGAAGACTCAGTGCTCAGCCAATCAAAATACTTTTAATAAATACAGTAGTTTAATTTTTTTTTCAATAAGTTTCTTACGCTTAAAAAAAATATGGCTTTTTTTAACTAGGCTCTGCCAATGCTAAATCCAAACTTAAAATTGTCCAGTTCAGTATTGATACAAGTGGCAAGGTAAGGTGACAACTTACATAATATGGAATCATAATTTTGACCTTAATTTACTTGCTTGAGCATAACTTGAAACCCAAATTGTGCAACTTGTGCAGAAAATCGAGTTGGTTCTTACTTTCCTCAGAGAAAACTTGAAAATCAATGTGAACATTTTCAGAGCTCCTTTCACCCTTACACTCCTAAAAGTGACTAGCATCTAATTTCTCCTCACAATATCACACCTGAATCAAACATTAAGGTCATGAGAATTATGGAAATGATCACAAACTAGAGAAGCTCTTGATTTATAAAAAAAATTTTCCTTGTCAGAACCCCAGGAAATGTATAGAGAACAGTATAGAGAATATGCATACTATTGTTAGGATGTAAAGGGTTATAAGTCTCTGTTTTTCCAATTGTTCTGAGAATACATGTACTAAGTATATTTTTCTAAATTTGTTACAAAAATTGCTTTTCTTAGTTACTGGTAGATTAAGTTAACAGGTAATTTCAAAATGACAAGATGCATCATAGCAATTTAAAATTGTTTGTAAGCACATGAGTTTAACTTTATAGAATGTATTCTTGAGTTTTAAGAACAAGTAATAATATTTGTATCGGTACTTTGGTTTTTGTTCCTTCAGATCTGTGATCATGTGATTGAATATCAGATGAGAGTTCCACTTTCAGAAGCATTTCCTTTTATGGAATACCTAGTGAGGTGTGGTTGGTTACCAGATGGTGAAAGGTTAGGCTTGTATCTTGAGTTGCTTATCCCCATTTTCTTCTTTCTTTTTCTTTAATTTGTTAAAGTCTGTATAATCAATATGAAAGATTTGAGGATTTGTTTTTATTTGCCTGACTTGCAGTGTGTATGCAGAAATACTTGATAGAAGTCAGCAGCACCTTGCTTTGGTTCAAATCCCTGTAGCATTCTTTGTTCCTGTTAACCATCCAGCAAATCAGTTGTTGACAATAACGGAAGGCAGCCCTATGGTTGAAGTGTTAGCAGAGGAATCAAATGATATATGGATAAATGTAAGTTAATCATTAACTTAACCATGATATTTCTTGTGATAAGCACCCTCTCCCAAATAAGCACCACTGTTCAAATAAGTGCTCTCTCCCAAATAAGCACCCACCCTCTTAAGCTGCAATATTTCCTGGAACCCCTCTCAAATTAAGGGCCCCAACTCATTCCACACTTTCTTAAACAGTAAGGATACAAGTATAGATTGTAACAGTTACTTTTTAAGCTTCAACTATGGCAGAATTGTTACAGGTCAAGTGCTTATCTGAGGGAATACAGTTTTCAACTTACATGTTTGTGAGCCCCAGTCTTGGATCCAGCAGAAGGAAGAGACCCAGTACTTGAAAGTGACTTCAATTGTCTCAAAAGAATCTAAGATATAATACAGTCTCTTAATTCAGCAAGTATTTCAATCTATTTTCTTCCAGGTTGCTGAGCTCACTCACTTTTTACGCATGAATGATTCAAGATTGCAGTTCATCTGGTCTAGTGAAATATCAGGGTTCCGTCACCTTTATTTAGCAACTGCAAACAGTAATCACACACTTACACGAGCAAGGGCTGGTAGTTTTATTTCAGAGTGTTGTATCCATTATCCTCTTGTGACCCAGCGGCAATTAACAGATGGGGATTGGGAAGTTGATGGTAAAGAGGTAAGTAAATTAATGTAAAAAATATATAGATATAATAAATACAATATAAATATAAATATAAAAATGTTAATGCAAGTTTACCAATTTTCAGATTTGGGTGGATGAAAATCGCAAACTTATTTACTTTATGGGCACCAAAGACACACCCCTGGAACAGCATCTGTGAGTATCATACTTTATTACTAATATCTCTCGGTTAATATGTGTATTACGGTTGGTCAATTTAGCAGGCTGTGTTTCAATGTGCAACCCACTTAACTCAAAAAATTGTTTGAATTTAAATTTTTCCCAAACTCTGAAGTAAAACTTGTTACTCTCTCCTCATCTGTGCACCATTTTTTTTTTGTTTTGCTGTGCTTTCACTGCTTAGCCGGCAATCAAATTAATTTCAACTTTCTGCACTGTTCTCAGCCAATGAGCATGCTAAATTTTTGCATGTGTAATCCAATTTCACTTGATTTTATGCTTTAAATAGAGAAAAATAATTTTTTTCAGATATGTGGTTTCATATGCAGAGTCTTACTTCATGGAGCCACAGCGCCTAACCCAAAAAGGGTTTTCCCATGCAGTCTCTCTAAACGAGGTAAAGGAAACCAATTATGTGACTTGCTTTTTATAGTTGTTTGCATTGTAGACAATTTTGACTACCATATGAAAACCAAAATTTCCATTTTTCTAGATTTTTCTAAATTTTCCATTTTTAAACATCATTAAAATCTACAAATTTAGAATAATAATTTATTAATTTAGTAAATTTTTAATTTCCTTTCAGAGTTTTACTAAATTTGTCACAGTTTATTCCTCTATACAACAAACACAAGCTGTGATGGTTTATCAAATGCATCATGATGAAGTAGAGATGAACAATGTCCCCCTCATCACAGTTGAACCAATTGCTGAATTGCTGAGGGCAAATGGTATGAATTGCTTGCTTAGTTAGAACCATTGATCTTGTGGGTGTAACTCCTTGCAGCCTGATGACATTGTCATGTGAAATCTGTTTGTGGCACTAAGGTTAATGATATAGATAGTGGCAGTTACAAAGCAAACTCATGCGAGATAATTATCAGCACAAGGGGTTAACTTTGTACCCAAAGGCAGTCATGTAATGTTCTGTTCATTGTATTCCAAATATTAGTCAGTTTTTAAACACATTTTAAGGTTTTCAATTGCCTAGATCACCTAGTATATAAATATACATGAAATTTTAGCTCCTGGAAACACTACCTCAGCCTTTTTACACACATTGCACAGTATACACATAAATTTTGATGATCATTAGTGATGTTTTAGAACCAGGAGATTAAGACAGATATGTTGTTGAAATGTAGATCATGAAAATTGATAATAGCTAAAAATGGATTAAGTTCATTATCCATTATATTTGATAGAGTTGATGACAGGGCACAGTATGTCAGTTTACTAAGAGATTTTTTTTCCCTAGTTATCCCAGATTACCAGCCACCAGAACTTTTCTCTTATGAAAGCAAGCATGGTAAGTTGAAAAGATAACCCTCATGAAGTACATGTGCTATGTAATAGATGTTTCATGGGGAACATGATATGTTGCCAGTTTTGCTGGGTTTCAGGTTTTTGTGTGTGCATTGTTGCATACTATAATTATTGGCATTGTTCTGTTTTTTATTTTTTTTCCTCTTTTTATGTATGTTTGTATGTATGTAGTATGTCTGTACTTTTTATCATGGGAAAGCCTAAAATTATTTCTATCTTTAGAAACTACAAATTTGTATTCTTTATAGAACATATTGTAAATTGCAGGCTACTGGATGGGTTGCTACAATTTTTGTAGTTTGTTTTACTTCAATGTACTCAGTCTGTGTATTTTGGGCTTATTCTTTGGGCTATGAAGCAAAGCTTGTGCATAAAAATTAATGGTAATGCCTGAAGCCTTAAATTAGCCTCACATCTGGCTGTATACTATTGTAGGCACACCAAATAACTCAATAAAAACAAAACCAAATAAAAGTCGTGGAAGTGTATCAATAGTGTCAGACTCTCATATCTACAGTTGAGTAATAGTTGTTTACATGTTCTCCCAGTCAGATTATCTCATTGTGACAAGCTTTGATTGTACATGAAATTTGTCTGAGTTTTTTCAAGTTTCTGTGGGTACCAAGGGTTGTTAAATAAGAAATTGCTAAAATAGGTCATTCTTATCAGGACATCAGGTGTATGGAATGATGTTCAAACCTCCCTCAATCCAACCTGGAGTCAAATATCCAACTGTTCTTTATTTGTATGGAGGACCTCATGTTCAGGTAAAGAAACCAAAATTTATCTCAACATTAAGTACAACTTGAAAGCCAAATAGTTATCTTTAGATTCTATTTTTTAATTTCTTACTGTAAATGAAGAGAACAAGCAGTGTCCCATACATGGATATATTTGTTAACAGTTTTAAGCTACATCTATTTTTGTTGTCTCCTTATAGTATTTCTTGTTGTTAATAGTCCATTTTACAGTTGTGTGCTTGGTTGCCAAGCCTTTGAACAGGAATAAGGATAAGGGTGACCTTGTTATGATACAAACCTTGCTGCTTTTCAAATGCAAATTACTTTGTTATCATGCTAACTAGATACTGGTCTCTATCACAACAAGGTCACCTTCAGCCTCACTCCAAATCAAAGGCTTGGCAACTAAGTACATAACTGTAAAATGGCCCATTGTCTGTCTCAATGAGACATTAAATTTCAATTTTATCAAACAAGTAACATACTGGGACAGGAAACCTGTGCTACTTTATCAATGCTATGTCTGTTTATTATTTGGCAGCTGGTGACCAATGCTCACAAGGGTTATCGCTTTCTCCGACTGCACACCATAGCAAAACTGGGCTATGTTGTGGTAGTTATGGACTGCAGAGGTTCTGCACACAGAGGTCTTCAGTTTGAAGGACATATCAAGAGTCGCCTGGTATGTGTCAATTTACAGATTTATAGGATGTAGATTAAGTAAAGTTATGATTTTGTATTTATTCTTACCAGAATAAATTAATTGATCTGAGTTGATCTATCTTTTAACAACTCAGTAATAGAATGGAATAAATTACTAACAGTCATTTGATAATTACTCACCTGGCAGTCAATAAGCAATACTCACCCCTTCCCCCTCCCCTCCCCCCCCCCCCCACCACCACCTTTCCACCAAAAAAAAAAAGAAATTGTGTCAGTCCATGGTGTCTTGTTGGACAAGGAGGTCTTAATATTTCAATGTCTTTTTTTTTTTTTTTTTTTGGTGGTGGAAAGGGATGGGGGTGACTATACTATTATTGCTTATTGACTGAGTGATTGTCAAATAACTGTAACATTTAATTTAGCAATTTTGTCCATTTTGTCACTGAGTTCTTAGCAAATAAATCAACTACTCATACATGCATACAAGGGTACTCTTTAGGGAAATGTTCATTCAATATTGTATCTCTTTGTATCAAGTGATAATGGCACATCGTTTGATCCATTGGCAATAAGAACTCATTAATCACTCAGACAATCATATATACCACAATGTATCTACTGTTTAACTCAGCCACATTAAGAGAAAACTCCACCTTATTCACAGTTTAATCCCTTGAGTTCATAATTCAGTGAAACTTGCTGTTGAGAGATGTTCTCTTTTAATTACTGGATTCTACAACATTTTGAATAGTTTTTGATTTAAGGAGGCTGCAGATATATAAATTGTCTTTCTTTCAGGGTCAAGTAGAGATTGAAGATCAGGTTGAAGGGTTAGAGTATGTTGCTAAAGCAACTGAAATCGTCGACTTGTCCAGAATAGCCATCCACGGCTGGTCCTATGGTAACTATGGCAATGCATCTAAGCTGTAATTAGTACCTCCTAATAGTAATGGTTTAATTCCTGTCAAGGAGACAAGTTTATCTCTCAGCTTGCTCTAACTTACTATTAACAAACTCTTAGTTAGTAATGTGATGCAGATAGGCCAAACTGTGGAACATTGAGATGTTTTATTTTGGTTCAAATCACCCATCTCCTCTCTAAGTTACATAATGCAGATTTGATTTGGAAATGATTTTTTAATAAATCCCTTTAAAAGGGTCACAGATCGAAGTAGAACCATTAAGAAAAATGGGATTCATAGTAATTTTTATTCATTTGGTGATCATTAAAATCATGAATTTTCCTAAGATGGACCTGTAGATATTTTTCTGTATATGGGAAATTCCTAGACAGGCAAGTTTAACTGGCTTCCTCTATTGTTTCAGTTCTGAACCAAATATTTTTGTTGTTATCCAATTTTTCCTTTAATTTTTATGATGTTACATGAATTGGAATTGTTTCATTTGTTTTCAACCATTCAGGAGGTTACTTGTCCTTGCTGGGCTTGTTACAGCGTCCAGACGTGTTTAAGGTAAGAGAAGTCAGAGTCCTTTGTGTCATTCATTGTCTGCCTCTGAAATAAAATTGTGATGACATGTATATTCAAAGTTACATTTTCTTGACATTTTGTGCCACAGGTTGCCATTGTTGGTGCCCCGGTGACCACATGGACAGCATACGACACTGGTTACACAGAGAGATACATGAATACACCTGCAGAAAATCCCCTTGGATATAAAATGAGCTCTGTGCTAAATTATGCAAATCGATTCCCAGATGAGTAAGTAGTGATCTGTTTCTATTACTGTATTTGCCTTTTTCTCAGTTTTTTTCGATTGATAAAAATTTAATTTTAATTGTGTTTAACAACACTGGATGATTTTGTGAGTGATGGTAATTTCATAGTTGTCACCAAGGTTATGAACAGAATTTCCTTTATTCTTAAAAAGCATGATTTTCCTTCCATATGGGATATAGCACAGTGAACTTTTTATCAAGTGAGCAACCATCCAATAAATGTTACAGCATTTCAGCTCTGCATTTACACTTCTGTTATGCAACTTTTCTCAAACCAACTGCTTAAATATGAGGCTGATTGTAAATTATGTTTTATAAATAATTATGTTTTTGAGGGTGGAATATGACATGTTTATGGCAAAGACTGTCTTATTACATGTACATGAAAGAGTTTATGATAATCATAATATTACAGTAACTGTAATTAAAATTCATTATTTGGTTACATTAAAACAAAGTTACCTGTACTTATAGTCATATTTCAATCAACAGAGAGAACAGACTGCTTCTTGTACATGGCTTAATTGATGAAAATGTTCACTTTTACCATTCAAGCTTGCTTATAACTGAACTGATAAAAGCCTGTAAGCCGTATCAGCTTCTGGTAAGAATGCATCCCTAATTTTGATAATATTTGAGATAGAACGTGTTCATGCTGGTCTAAAGTCCAGAGAGCCACAGAATTCAACCATTTCTCTATCCCGACTAGTCTCCTTCATAGCTGGTGTTTGGTCTTGTTCCACGCACTCTAGAGTGCATTGTGTGACAAGACCAAATCGTGTTTGGGAAGGAGACTATCTTCAGACCTGCTTGGAAAGTAATTGAATTTGTCTCAGTGAAAAGTCAAAATCATGGAAAATAATTCAATGCAATTTTTATGTGGACAGCTAATCAAGAAATACCTTGATTGAATGGGTGGTTACACTTTATTTTTAGACCATTATTGTTCTTTGAAAGCATCACCAACATTAGTTTTGGGAAAGAATATTGCAAGTCATAATTTTAATGTGGGTGTAAAGACAGAGAGTACCAGACCATTATAAGGTACCTCTCTCGCTTGTTAGCAACCTTTTATATAAAGCCATGTTGATCAGTCTAAACACACTGATTGCCTCTTTCTATTCATGTATGAGTTTGAGTGGAGAGGAAACTGATTTTTCAGACCTTGTAGATTGAGCATTTGTTAAATGCCTTGTCATTAATGTTCTTGACCAATATGGGCAGGTATTCTAAAACATCCTCGTACAAGAACAGTTAACTACTAACTAAGATGCGAAGTGCAAAGTGGTGAGTGATGTTAACCATGAATTATGTTAACTCATTGCAGATCTATCCAAATGAGAGACATGGCATTCGTCAGTCAGTTTCATCAGAACATTATGAGACTATGCTGCTCTCCTTTTTACAGAAGAATCTGTAGACAGTGGGTTGTGTAATTATATACTTTGACCCACTCTTAAGCTGTGTGCTGGTCATTTGTCAGCTGGGAAATATCCAGAACTAAAATATCAAGAAAAAACAAAAGAAAAAAGGAAAAAAGAAACAAAAAATAAGAAAAAAACTACTAGGCCAGTAAAGCTACTTGAACTCTCTGACTTGCAGGAGTGCCCTGAGCATAAATTCTCCTCTCAATTTAAAAAAATAAACATTTCAAGCAGACAGGTAATGAGAATAATTAAACTATCATAAGAGGATTTGTGATCATAAATTACCAGGTTCTCAGGATCAGCCAATAAAGAAGTTTGTGATTGGTTGTCAGGTAGGAGAATTAAAGGAACAGGTAGTTTTAATTTCTAGTTAGAGGAAGTGTTAGCAACATTGACTCTATTAGGTATTACTTTCAAAGTTTAGTCAGGATAGTAACATGCCCATATTAGCTGTTGTGTGGTCTGTTTAATACATGCTTTGCATTGGCTGGAACACAACAGCCATCAAATTGAGAATTACTATTAATGAAGAATATATTTGAAGCCTTTTTGCTTTCATGTTTGGGTTAAATATCAGTGTGGATTCTGACATAGTTTATCAGCTTTCAAATTGTTCTGTTACACTTTGGCTTGGCAGGAATCAATTTACAGTAACATTAATTTCTGGAGACAATGAACACTAGCAAGGGAACATAGCTTAGAAGTCTTATCAGGTTCTGCTGTTTAAATAGGCATCACATTTCCTATTTCAAATTCTAGTTGTTTCAAGCTAAAAGCATAAATTAATGTATTAAAACTATTCAAGGCATGTTACACAGTGCTGATTGGAAAGTCATCTCTTGTAGATTTACAAAATAAGCTAACACCCTAATTTATCAGCATATTTTAGTCTAGCTAAGAACTTCAGTCATTTTTAATTTAAAATTAATATAATTTAAACAGCATTACCAACCCCACCTACATGTATTGGTGTATCAGGATGAGCCAGAATCTGATAAATTATGTTTAAAACCGTCCTCCTGATTATTATGATTATAACTATAGGGAATGTTACTGGCAATTATATCTGTTAAAATTTATTTAAAATTAACAATATAGAGAAATGCCCTTGAGATCTTTAACCAACATATGTCCCTCCTAAGGAGGTAAGTTAGAAATTATTTATTAACAAACACAACCCTTTATCTTATACAACAAACAAAAGAAGTAGCTGAAGCTACCTGCAGTTATGATTTACATTTTCTGAGCATTTGAGCCAAATTTTGAATCAGAGTAGTGGAGATGAGAGGACAAAAGACGATTGAGGGCGGGGATCAATGAAGAAAGTAGATTTTCATTCTCCTGGTTCATTTTATCTTTCAAGGTATGACCCTACTGGTTTGTTCTTTGTGTTCTGGTATTCTTGTCTTGCAAGTCCAAACAGTAGCTAATTGAGATATGACAGGAAAGATGAGCACATTTAGTGCTCACCCACAAAAAAAAATAAATAAATAAAAAATACACACACCTGCCATGGAGATGGTATGTAACCACTATCTTTACCTGTTTTAGAATTTCCTAATTTCATGGTTTCTAGACACATTAGAAATCTACAAAATACAGATGAGCACTCTTCCAAATTTCACATCTTTGAAAGATGACATGACATGACAGTGATGTTTCTGACCAACTGCTCCATTAACAGTACAAACATTAGGAAAAAGAAACATTCAATGACTACTAAAACATGTTTTTTTACCAATTTTAAATGGTCCTTCAATCACGACTGTCTGAAAAAAATGTTTGGTACACCACAAGGGTTTCTCAGTATGTACCTTAAATATGCATGTGCTCAGTAGGTAATGGGAGCCCAGATAGAACAGTTGATTGTTAGGTGCCATCTCTTGGACAAGGTTAGGTATAGAAAGGAATCATTTTCAAATGGCAGTTGCTGGCAAAAAAAAACATTGCCGCTTTAATATTCTGAATTGATATTAATTCACTGGTTATGAGTTCATTCATATTTCATCTAATTACCCTTAGTGTAGCAAACGTCTAAACATCAATTGTAAGCAGAAGATATTTGATTTCCTGATCATACTTATGACCTCTGCACCTGATTGCTACTTTAACCCATTAACTCCCACTAAGTGATTAACATACAACTTCTCCCCTTAATATTGAGACATTTCCTACAAATAGGTGATGACGATACTCAAACTTATCGGGTAAAACTTGTTATTTTGATCTAACACCAAGTTTAATTTTGCAGCTAATTAACTAGGAAATGTGTAGCAGCTAGGGAGAAGAATTGACAATTAAATCTTAGGATTTCAAGAGTTAAATATGGATGTAGAAGGTGCTTTTAGGAATGAAAGAACTATGGATTTAGTTTTTCATCTTATGTTATGGCTTAGTACATGCTTTTGTAACTTGTACATTTAAACACTATAAACTATTAAATAAAATTTTATTTTGCCATGGATGTTTTCAGTGTTATTGCTAAGTGATCTCAACTTCCCAAAGATTGTATAACTTGTTAGTTTGTCAAGTGTGAGTCGCACAAGCAAAAAGTTTTCAGTTTTTGTTTACTACTGGTACTTAATTTCTTGGCTTACTAACAACATTCCCTATTTGTCTCAAACAACTTACTTTCACTCAATTCTTCCCTTTTTTGTCTTACTTTCAAGTTATTCAACATATGGTATGTAAATAAAAAAATAACTGACTGTTGTATCAGGCATTGCATTACTCTCATGCAAATCGGACACGCTAGGGAATTTTAGTTAAGTTGTGTCATGTGCTAGCGGTTTATGCATATTCTTGTTTCACCATGAAAACTTGCTAAAATAATTCAAAGTTAGACTGCTGGAGGGGGCCTTGTTTTAAAAGAATTTTAACCTCTACTAAGGGACAAGACAAATGGACAAAAACACTGACCAATCAGTAGTTTGTAATATTTCCTTTCACATTGTATCTTTTTATTCCTTGTCAGCAGTGTCATGCAAAATTAATTAAACAAGTTACCCTCTACACTTAACTGAGAATCAAAAACATTTCATTTTTAAAAAAATCTACTTTCCATTTTCAGTCAAGTGTCAAAAATAATCCAGGATCATTTATATGAATTAATCTATTGCAGATTGGTCTACAAAACTCCATGGTCTTAACCAAAAGATGCACATTGTCAACTAAATACAATAATTAAAACATGCTACTCTCACTTTCCACGTTTTTAAGCTGTGTGCTCGTTTCAACTTCAAGTTGGTTGGTTTCTAGTGATATAAAATGCTTAGCTCTGAATTACTGTCATGATATTTATGGGATTGGTTTAACCCGAGTGACTAGCATCTATCCTCTCCTTACATTATCATTCCTAAATCACACATTAAAGTCACAAGAGTAACGTAAATGATCACCAAGCAAAGAAGCTCTTGATTGTTATACAAATTCTCCTCGTCAACACCTTAGGAAATGTAAAGAGAACAGTAAGGAGAATATGTACTCTAATGTTTGGGTGTAAAAGGTTCAACACAATCAATCAAAAGGCCCACTGATCTTTATTGAATACTTGAATACCATCAAATTACCATTCATAAATTCTTGTATAGGCTATACAATAATTGATGTTTATGTAAGTCTGATACATGACACAAAGGAAAATCAGTGAAAAAATATATCGATTCATTGATTTTTTTTTACTTGTGAAATGGACCTTGTCAAATAGGAGGGACTGTTTGTAGCCTAATCTTTGATCTAATAAAGATCAAAATGTGTTACCAGTCTTGCAGGTTTTAAGACTAGTAGACAGTTTTAAAGGAAGTCCCCATGACAAATCGGGAACAACTTGTGGAACAGAATGTGGTATTGCATAAATCTACATCATCCTGAGGGAAATCTTTCTTTAGAACAAGATACCTAAAATTGTTTGAATTAGCCTAATGATCACAGCTGCAGTAACTTTCTCCAAAAGACTCTTCTGGATAGAGAAGTCAGTACACCCATTGTTCCTCCATCAACACTTGGACAGCAAACCAGAATCAGGGGCTGCTGTCTTCACTAAAGCTTGAACCTCTCTAAAGTTGGGATGTTTGGCATCCCCCAACAGCATGAAAAGAGTACATTCACTAGTAGTTACAATAGCACCCATTTCGCGGAGTCGCTAGAAGAAAGTAACAGTGAAATTATATCAACAAAATATTTTAGCCAAAGCCTGATTTGAAGTATTTCCCAAAGTGAACTTGAGTAGTCACTGAATTGGCTAATTATTCCAGTGAGACAAGCACAGACTTGTACCAAGAAAACAAAACAATATGTAACCTTTGTACACCTATACATGTGACATGCACAAAAGAAATAAGAATCATCAGAGTTTTCAATTAGTTAGGGAGTAGATGGTTAGCTGTATGGAGTAGATGGCTGACAAATCAAAAGCTCCTTCCCTTACAAAATATTCAGTTTTGAAATTAGAAGGTACTGAAATAGTATTTTATGTAAATTACTATTCTTTTGGAAGTATCATGATGCAAAGCAAAATGCAGGTTGGCACTAGGTAGAGATTGCAAGAGTGCCCAACTAGTAAGAAAATGTAAAAGCATACATGACTTGTATGTTTTAGTGAAACGTGAAAGTGAATTTCAAGCAAGTTGTCTGCCTTAGTCTGAAATTTGTTATTATAGTTGTGACTTGTTTTAATATTTATTGAAAGTTTACTGTTCACAACATACACACATTGTTTTATGAAAGAGCATGGTTCAGAAATCAAGGTTGCTGGTTTTTTAATCCAGTGGGCAGCCCTTAACCCTTTAACTCCCATGAGTGACCAAGACAGAATTTTTCCTTACAATATCAATACAATATAAAGCAGACAAGTGATGAGAATAAAGAAAAGTATCAATTAGAAGATTATTAGTTGATCCAATACCAAATTCTCCAAACTAACATCACAAGAACTGTATGGCAGACAGTAAGGAGAATTACTGATGAGATCTTGGGAGTTAAAAGGTTAATGAGAAGCCTGAATCACTATGCAATACTACTTACTGAACTGAGACTAAATTACTATCTGTCGAGACTTAAATATACAGGGTTTCATTTCCTGCACACAACCCCCCCCCTTCCCAATAAATCTAATACTATAAAGCTTCCAAATGTACATATCTTGTGTTACCTCAAGGGCAAACATTCTTTCAACCATAGTGCGTGATGAGACACCATCAGCCAGAACATGAACAGTATAATTCTTTTCAAGCAAATCCATAGTTGTCTGTAGTACACAGACTTGAGTCTGAAAATAAACATTCACTCTAGTCCTGTGGCTTCAACTCTCATATCAGAATTACTTTGAAAAGAATTGATTACTTTTAAATTGATTCATGATTTCAGATCCAGCCAAATATTTACACAGAAAAGTAAACTAGTTAGATTAAAAAATTACTTTATTTGCAATCAACCATCAAATCCCAGGATCACTAGCCCAGTGTGATAATTAGTTAAAACATTCAAAAGAATTACACCTTCCCTCTTCCTCTGAATATGCAGTGTTGTGCTCACAACAGTTTCACCTTCTTTAAAAAAGAAGGGATATTCTAAACAACACATTTGAATACTCTACTATGCACATGTATCCTCTTGATAATTTTCAATTAAGAAAATCAACAACACTGTTTAACTCCAATCATAAAGAACACCCACAAAGTCCTGCATTACAATACAATGTCATGTAAAGTAAAGGGAGGAGTTGAGTATTTATCATAATCAATAGTACTTACCTCAATACCCATTAATACCACATTCTCAATATTTAGCTGTCTCAGCTGTTCTTCAACTTCAGGTATCACCATGGAAAACTTTGTCTTAGGAAATATGCGCTCTTTGAAAGAACTTGTATCAATTTCCTCTACTGTGTTGCCAAGTCCTTTAGGATACTAGAGAACAAATTCAAACATAACTTTTGTCACCACACTGATATCCTGTTGCCACATGATTTTATTTTAATTCTTAAATTTGACTTCATGTACCTGTAATTCATCACAGGACAGCACATTGACAAATTTTGTGAAATCAATTTCTCAATAAAAAAAAAACACTAAAATGCAAATAAAAAATTATATTTTGATACCTGTTCTGTAGCAATGATGGGTATTTTCATAATGTTGGCTGCTGCTGCCTGAAAATAACAAAAACAGTAAAACGTCTCTAATATGGCCATATTTCACAAGTATTTTAAAACTACCCACAAAATGCTCCTAATGAACTAAATGACTGTCCTTTAGCAGTTTACCAGGGTGTTGTGGCTACCAATAATTTTACAGCTGACCCACACAAACACAGACTAAAGGAACACATCTTTCCAGAAACATTGAACTCTCTAAATCAAAGACAACTACAGTTCATGAGCATACCCTCAACACTGCATTCCACCTACCTTGGAGGGAAGTAAATTTCAGTGATTGCAATGCCTATCACACACAAAGGGTTTTAAGGTTGATTCATGTGACATTTTGTAAGGCAAAAAAAATCAGGGACAATGGAGTAAAAATTCTGGAAGCAAAATTGCCCATAATCAAGAAATGCAGTAACTGGAGAGTTGGATAGTAGCTGACCACTGAGGAAATATAATAAAATGTGCCAACCACAGCTCATAAAAACCAGCCAATCATTGTGGAATAAGATGTATAATTAAAGAGGGGCATAATACATTAAACTAATTACCTGACAGAGAGGCGCAGAATACAGTTGAAACATCACAATCCACATCGCAAGTGACAAAGTAATGAAACAACTGATGGCACTATATGATCTTATAGAATAGTGAGTATGAAAAATGTCAACCCAGGCATTTTCACTCAGTGGGGTAGGTTGGGGACAGTCTGAAGTACTCAACTCAATAATTATGAAAGTTTGAGCCTAGATATCTAATGGTTGTTTACGATATGCAATGTGCATTAACCAGTAAAGGTAAGGCTTTCTTGTGTCTACTTTCGAGGGGGTGTGAGGGCCCTATCTCTGGACCTCTTCTTGTGAAAAGCTTATGGCAAGCTTATAAAATTAATTTCAAGCTCTTGCGTTTCAATAAAATTGGGCCACGGCGAACAGTAATGCATATACAAAAAAAGGTAGTTATCAAGTTCTCCTTAAAGCGTATTTGTATGCTGATGGTAAATTATTGTGAAACTTTAGCTTAATTACTTCTCCACCATTGCTTCTCCACGGGACTTACCATTCTTTGAGCAACTTTGATGATCTCAGGAAAGTACCTGATAGACGGTCGGAATTTTTCCTGGATATCACACAGGAGAAACGCCGTATTATTCACTGCAAGCCTTCCCAGCTTCGCCGCCATCTTGATCGACTTGACCTGACTAGTGCCAGTCTACTTCTAATTGACCACGGCCAGAGGCTTCGAATTACTTTTCGTAACGCACAATCAGACACCAAACCATGTTCATAAGATGTATTTGCACCTACCTTTTCAAAATATTCTTATAAATAGTTCAGTTCTAGATTGTGTAGTTTTAATAACAACCATTTTATACAAAAAAATGATGAGTGCTCAAAACACCCGGCGTTTTTTATGAGGCGGGCTAAAGTTATTTACAGTCATGAGTCAATCAAAAGTTAACTTATGACCTTCTCGCCTCAAGATACCTATGAGTCTCCTCGCCGTAACACTGTTACTCAGTTCAAAATAAAATTTAAAAAGGAATAATTAAATTTAAGTAAGATCGAGTGTTTCCAATAGTGACAATGTTAGTGCAACATTAGATAAATGTATATTGTTGGCGAACGAACGCAGAATGTGATTCTAAACGTCCGACCTGTTAATTGTCTCATAGAGTTATATTTCCGGTTGTCAAAAGGTTTTGTTTTCACGCATATGGTACACACTGTTCCAATGTTCCATCCAAGAAATTAAAAATAAGTCGGTCAAAATTCTTGGAGTTTATCTCTGTTAGAAGGTCAAACAGCTATCAACTAATGTTCATAGATTCATGGGGCAACTGCGATGGCGTCCACTTAGTAATTCGCGATGACTTGTTCCATTCTCGATCAGCCGGGCCCAAAAATACTCACCATAGATCCGTAAAAAATTTCAATGCCTTCAAGAATAGCAAATTCTTAAATGATTCTTTGTAAAGCAAGATATATCAGAGATGTATAACAACAAAGTAACTTTTAATCCCGCCACGTGTTTCTCCTATGTCCACTTGAACGTGACCCTCAGAATAGTGTTTTTGTTTATGAAAATTCTCTTCTCTTTCTTCTTCACTGTTATCGCTCGTGTAATGATAGAAGCAAAACACAAAAATTCCCAGCAAAACGAAGAATGCAACTGCCACGCACGGAGCAATATAAAGTACGGGACTGTCCATTTTGTTCTTCGAGTCCAACAACAACGTTCGAAGGTTAGATCAGCTGCTGTGGCTGTTTATTGTAACTTTGACACTCTGACCTTCTGTCGTAAACAAAGATCCGCCAAAAACGGCTGCGAAAACAACGAAAAAAGCTCACTTTCGGTCATGTTATTACATGTTATTAAAACAAGGAAGTTGAGAGGGAAGACGTTTTAACTATGTTTTGCGTAATATGAATGGTTGGACATCCGGATTGCCATCACGTAAGGATAATAAACTACTCCGCTCAATTGTTGTTTTCTTTCTTTTGTTCAGTTAAGGAATCGTGACTTTCATCTTTTTCCAGTTTAGAAATAAGTTTTGTAGTAAAGTTTTGTTTGCCGACTAATTTGTATCCAAGACGGAAAGCAAACCTGGCGGGTGTTTCCTTTTTCTTTCGTTCTTTCTTTTTAAACTATTTATTTATATTTATTTATACTTTCTCCATGTCTGCTGCTACTCTTTGCGTTAAAAAGGAAGGAACTCCAAGAAAATGATACTTAAAGAGAGACGAAGGAAGATATGGCGATGGCGTGAAATATTATGGATGATACAAATAAAAATTATATTGATGTGCTTTTTTCGCCGAAGGAAATGCTAATTATTTTCCTAGAAGTTCTCTTCAAAGCGGATGATCGCAATTAGACTTAAATATATGAATAAGAATAAGACATATAAATGTATGAATATTTCGTTCTTCAGCTTTGAGAGAATCGATTTATCTCACTCAATATCAGAGATGACGACAGTATGCCTTGACGGCCAAAAGATTATGATGAGTACAGAAGGGGATGCTTAAATATATGAATAAGTATATGACATATAAATGCATGAATATTTCGTTCTTCAGCTTTGAGAGAATCGATTTATCTCACACGATATCAGAGACGACGACAGTATGCCTTGACGGCCAAGTGATCATGATGAGTACGGAAGGGGATGTTTGAGTAAGTGACATGAGAAGAAGCTTGAAAACTCTGACGTGCATTCGATTGTCGCTTTCTCTCCCGACAACCGGAAATGCATCTTCATTCGCAGGCTAATACATGTAGGTACTGGCATAAGGTTTCATTTTACTAGAAATAAAATAACCAGATTAGCGGAAACGATACATTCAATCAGCTTTTTGACTTGTTGTAGGCATTTTCAGAGATCTGGAAGCGTGCTAATTACCTTGCGCTACAAGACTTTTAATGTGACGAGATTTACTCTTGCTGCCTCTTTGCTACTTAAGAACTTTGAAGTATGTCGTAAAGAAAGCCCAATTTTCTTTTCAACCTTTGCAAGAGTAATTTTGTAAAAGTCAGGCAGGCGGAAAAAATGGTAGGCCGATGCCGAAGGAGTTTTTTCTTTTTTTTTCGAGCAAGGAATATAATCTTGGTGCCGTGGCATGCCATGGAAGCAAAACCATAAACGTGACTGCGAATTTTGGCACCGAAAACCATCAAGTGTTTTTCAGCCAAGATCCATATAAATTTCGAAAACATGTACAACCAATTAATGTCATAGCTGTAAGGTTTTTTTTCTTCACTTCAATCTTGGGAACGCCTGCAGTCTGGTAAAAGACACAATGAAGCTAAGCTATGTTATCGACCGAAAAAAATTCTGCTATAGTTTTTGCATTTGTCAATTCGGTCAGCCCCATTCAGTGGACATTATTTCTGGCCGCGAGGACAGTCCCCTTGCATGTACCACCGACATATTCTGATAAACTTTCAAGGGAACGTGGTTAGATGTTAAATTTAAGTTAATTTTTTTCATGCGGTTTTGCAGTTGTTTTGTGAATTGCTATGTTTGGATCACCTTGAAAATTTAAAAATCTGAACATGGATGGCCATGGAATTTCTCTCATCAATCACACCTCCTTAGGATATAGTCCCAGTCCATCATGCTAAGAACGCAGGTTGAATGCCTTTCACATGCGCTGCCTTAGACGACTCCTTGGCATCACCTGGCAAGACCGCATCACAAATGCAGAGGTCCTATCACGGGCAGGTCTACCCAGCATGTATGCCATGCTGACCCAGAGGCGACTGCGCTGGCTCGGCCATGTATGCAGAATGGATGATGGACGCATCCCAAAGGACATCATGTACGGTGAGCTCGCCACAGGGACGCGGCCAACAGGACGACCAACTCTGCGCTACAAGGATGTCTGCAAGCGTGACTTGAAGACCTGCAGCATCAGCCCTGGAAACCTTGAGTCAGCAACAGCCGACCGTACACTCTGGCGATCGACTGTCAAGGCCGGCGTCAAACAAGCCGAGTTGAAGAGGGAGAGCCAGTGGGAGGTGAAGAGGACTCACAGGCGACAGAGGCTCCAGTCTGCCCCCATTCAACCAACCCCCACAAATGACCTTACCTGCACAAAATGCCAGCGGGTCTGCGGCTCCCGTATTGGGCTTCACAGCCACAGCCGGCGGTGCAGCTTGACGTGATTCTACTTCTTTGGTGCAGATTTCCATTGTCTTCCGAGACAGACGGTTGCCAACAACAAAATCATGCTATATACTTAGGTTTAGCGCCAAACCCCCCGCAAGGAAAGGCTTCTCAAGTTTCCCTCCCAGAGATTAGAGCAAGTTTAAAAAAATTTGAAATAATGAAAAAAAACAATAGCCTATGTCATTCAGGACAAGAAGTGGTTAGGCGCCTTGTCAATATTTGAATTGAACTATACTAAATCCTATTATAGACGTCAACACTTAAAGAAGAAGAGGAACGCCCCTGCACGTGTTTTTACATAAGCCATTCACCGAAGACCTTGATTCAATTTTGAGTACGTGACCTGGGTCATTTCATCTCATGTTGTGGGTTGCAACGAAAATAGTCAAGTCTTGGCTTGTGTGTGTCTAACTTCCCTTATATCAAATCAAGCTTCACACGAAATCGTGACACAAAACATGAAGCTGCTTGTTCTCAACATCGTATAGATAATTACTACATATCGAACTAAAAAACACCTATGCCTCTGACAGAAATATAGCGTGACAAGCCTCTGAAAACCAATGGCTGCGAAATTTGAATCACGCGATCTTCAATTGTACGGCTACGGAAGCGATTTGTGGTGAGACTGCTTAAAACCTGCACATAAGAAAAAAAAAACGCCAGGAGTTTACAATGACGATTTAATTACATAAGAAATATTGAAATCTCTCATGCTCTGGATGTAAATTGAAATTTGTAACCAACAATAAAATGCAACATGACTACACGTGCAAGCCTGGTCACGTTGCAGTCCTGTCTAGAGTCCTGAAAAGCAAACAGACGTGCAGCTACGCTGGTGATGAATACAATACGTTTGTAATTTTATCTCTGTGATAAACTATTATTTACAGTCGGTTAGGAACACTTCTTTCACTCTATGTTAAATCGTAGAGGAGATTTGTGAGGAAGATACTCAGTGATTCTCTTGAACATTTGGAAAATCACCGCAGGATTCTCCGTTAAAGTCACGGACTTTAGCAGCACATAAAAACAATGGGTGATATCCCAGACTATACCGTGCCCATCCTTGCAGGATTGTTCATCGTCTTCACTGCTATTGCAGGATTCTGTCTTTACTGGTATCATTTGAAAACGCGAAAAATACAGGAAGAAAACAATGGAAAACACAAGCACGAGGGACAATCGAAATGCACTAAAGTTTCTTCGTTCAAGTTAAATAGTAATCCTTTCATATTTTATATGGGACCTGTTCTATTGGAGTTTTGTACAACATCGTGCACAGATGAAGGGAATGGAAGTTCAAGGAGTTTGCAGTCGCCGTGCCATTTTAGGCAAGAGAAGCCTTGTGTTAAGCCACCTGAGAAAAAACGCGTTTGTACAAGAACCAGTAGCGAAATATCACCCAAGTCATCGTGTCATATGCAGGTCATTGTGGAAGAAGAAATCGAGGAAGTGGACAAAGGAAAAATAAATGTCTAAATCAGACTACGAAAATACGTTTCGCATATTAGTTGCATGTCCAAGTTAACAGCGAGCAACTTCTAAATCAGTACGATTCTTAGAAAACTGATTCTCAATCACCCTAACAACACAACATCGTGACTACCCTGTGACAAGGGATTAAATTCAAGTTTTTCTTCGATCATACTAGATATTGACGAGTATTGCGGAAAGTGAGTTTACTGTTGCACTCAAGATAAATGTACTTTTACTTATGCTAGAATTTTCAGTAAATTTGTCATTCGCTGTGGCCCACGATTACTCATAAACGCTTGTTAATCCTCGTTTGCGAGGGGCTGTAAGATAGAGCTAATTAGCATATCATATACCACATCAACAACATCACCGACTCCTTGAATTGTGTGACTTTGCAGTTTGTTTTACCATCAATGTTTTGTTTTTTAGTACGATTCTCTGCTTATATGGTACCTTCTCAAACTATATTCTTCACTGAGATTAAAACAGTTTTGATAGAGGTTTTTCCTCAAACGTTTTCCCTCCGTTATTTGAAACTGGCGCTTATACGCGGTTAGCTCAAAGATACGGAACTGTGCTTTAAAATGATTTAGCTGATCTGTTTACAAGGTTTTATTTTGAGATATAGTCTTCCATAAATAATTCTGTAAAAGAGTTTAACATATTAAATTGTCTACAAGAAACTGCAGATATTTTTAGCTCATTCGAATTGTCGTCGTGAACTTTGATAGAATCGTGCCCTATACTTGGCCTTGGCTTGTGAAAAATATCGATATATTGGCCTGAATTGGATAACCAGCTAAAAATATACCTCACAATTTGAAGGATGGCTAACTTTGGTGTACACAAATCTTATATCCTGAAGACTGAGAATGCAAGTTTCAAAATATAACAAAGTAAAGTACATCCTTTTGTACAAGGAGAATTTGTCTTTAGATGAAGCTTCGATCGATGTAATGAACTAAAACTCTTGTATATAATGATATCGGAGCCCACAGACGTTTCCGGATCGGACACGCGCCAAGTTGGATTTTAAAAACATTTAATACTTGTAAGATTTTCTTTACTAATGCTTTTGTTTCTGTTTTGTTTTTTGTTTTAATCTTCATTCTAATACTTCTTCTTTACTTATCTATTTATTTTTTTATTATATACTCAACAAAATATCGCGTTTCTGATTGGTCAATGATGAATGCATAAATAGGTTATAGAGTGCAAAAGAGGTTATAGAGTGCAATACGGAGAAGTTGCCATGGAAACACCGGGGAAGCGCCAAATTTGAACACCAAATTACAAAAAAATCGAGAATATAATAAATAAAAAATCGTATGAACCTGCTTGTGCATTTCGTGATTTATGGTCACTCATGATGTTTTGAAAGTTCTCAAATTGCACTCGCCTACGGCTCGTGCAATTTTGAGAACTTTCAAAACATCACTCGTGCCCATAAATCACGAAATGCACTCGCCTTCATACGATTTCCTATACTTATATTATGATAAGCAGCTTGCGTTCGTTTAGAGGCATAGAAACTTCCCCCGCCTATTTCCGTGTTTAGTATTTTGACTAACAGCTGTAGGTCGTGAACTCAAAAAGTAATTGCACGCATAGTTCTGAATACAAACAAATCGAAGAAAAAAACCAACACTAGGCAATGCTAGCCTTGCATAAGTGTGTGCTGTGTTGTTGTCGTGCAAGGCCAGGTTCGGCACAGACACAATACGAAAGACATGTTTGTGACAAGATTTCTTCCATGAGTTTTAAACTGTTTGAAGGCACAAGCATCGAAAACTTAATTTCACATGGGAAACTGAAATGGTGCTTTAAGGCAGTTTTTGAAAAATCCTGTTTATATCATTATTTTTCTGCCAGTTCCCCGATATTCTTTTACGCTTCATATTTACATACAGCAAACTCTCCATCCGATATTTCCTCTTCATTTACTTCTTGAATAACTTGGAGCTGGCAGTGAAAGTTGACCAATCTTGAATCATGGCTCATGCTTCTAAAGGACAACCGTCTGTCATGGAACTTTTCTCCATCATCCTTCTCCATAAAACCCTCCATTCCCTTCGCTTTTCTTTCCTCCACAACAGATGGTGAAATCGGCAGTGAACTTGAAAACTCGACGTTAACAAAAGCACAATTGCAAAGGTCGCTTGATGGAAGAGATGTAGTGAATGGGTACAAATGATTGAAGAAGTTTGGTGAAAAGCTTCCGATATATTTCTCCTCTATGTCTGTAGATGGTGCTTTAGCTCTGTTTTCTTTCTTGTCAGTTCTAAAGTAGCAACAATAAATATAAATACCTGCCAAGGTGGCTAATAAAAAGAACAACGTCGTTATCAACGGAGCCAAGTATCCAATCTCCATAATGGTTGCCCAAGATTAGGTTAATTGTTTCCGATATCCGAAATCAGGCTTAAATCTTAGAGCCAACGATCAATGAAATTGCATCCATTAGATCTTTGTGCGAACGATTCGCAAATACCATTCACAAACGCAAAGATCTAGGGCAACAGCTAACTGCGAAGTTTTTAGATATTAGGCTGATATCGAGAAGATTTATGCGTCACGTTCAACCTGACCCCTGGGTCATGTCGGAGATTCACGTTTATGTAAGACAACTAAGGCATGGTGTGACAATTGAGATGGTGCAATAGGTGTGATGCATGAACATTAGAAGGCTTTTGTACAAAACACAATTTATTGCAGCTACATCTCAAAGCAGTACAAATATCCAACATCCTGCCCCTTTTAAACTACTTTAAAAATTTTTGCAGACAAACGGAATTGACATCATGAAATCGTCCATTCAAGTCAGAGTTCCCTTACCTTAGCAACTGTACAAGTGTATCATTTAAGAGGGGCTTTGAATTCGTAAGTGTGAAAACTGTTTGAAGACTGTACATGCCTACATGTTACCATTACGAGCGCCCAAGTACACGGGCAAATGCATCTAGTAATAAGAAATGGAAGAGCTTTAGAATGCGTCCAATTTTCAAACATATTTTGTGAGTTAACGACACTGACATGAGATAAAAGCGTTATCCTTTTAAAAAACAACACTTCTGTTCATTTGGTATTAATCTTTCAATTATTCCAATACAACGCCAAAACTACTTACAATGCAGTACCTAATTACATTCGAGTTATTCTAAACAGGTCGTAAGTTAGCTGTAGCTTTGATTGCAACACTTTGATGCACCTATACTTATAATTTCCTAAAACAGTTAAGACCTTGCAACTATACCTAAACCTTGTAAAATTACAAAAAAGTTGAATTGCTATCGTAAAGTTGTAAATTTTCTAAAATAAAAAAAGAGAAAGGAAGGAATAACGCAAAATAAGAGAAGCTTGTGAGATGAAGTACTTGTAGCCGGGTAAAGTACTCATCTGGGAATCACATGCAAAAATTCTGAAAACTGAGCGCTGTACGCTACTTTTTCAGTGAATTCACAGACTTGAGATCAGTAATGACATCATAACAAAGAGAATGGATGCGAGGAGTAAAAGATCATGGAAACCAGAGCTTAAATTAACTCCACCGTTGAAGCCTTGGGTCGTGGGTGTTTCGGTCATTGTTGGTGGTGCTGTAGTTGTAGGTGGCGCTGTAGTTGTAGGTGGCGCTGTAGTTGTAGGTGGCGCTGTTGGAGGCAGGATTGTCTCTGTGCAATTTGGCTCTGAATTTGAATAAATGAAACATGACAGAACGGGTGAAAGTGAATAATGAGAGAATTTCAGCAGATGAGAAGCTTGCAAATGATGAAGATACAACACATGTAACAATTGGGTTGGGAAAGAAACCTAACTAAACTATCAAAGTTATTTAGGTTAGAAATATTCAATGCCTATTATTCAGTTTGCTAAATAGGCGCGCAGCTCTCAGTTCAGCACGCGCTTAAATTTCTTTCCTCATAGAACCGCTCGCTTCGAGCTAGCTACCAGTCCTCGTGCTCGTTTGATCTTTGGAGGAGGAGGCCTTTATTGGCCTTTGAGTTTCACTCATCCACACCAAACGCACATTTGCTCGAAAGGCAATTTTTTTTGGTAAAAATAGCTCTCATTACGTTCTCCATTCCCGACCGTGGCTCCTTTCATTTTGACCAGGGCTCAGACCATTCATTTCAACTTCCTTGGCATAGTTGTCACTAGAACGTTTCTTTCTATTTCAGGTATAGAATACATTTAAACGAGGAGAAGGGGAAAAGAAAATTTGTATAAAACAAATAGAGATTATTCCTCTATCGCTGTTATAGAATAAATTGAAACGAGAAGGACTAGTAATTCATATGAAAACAAATAGAGATTATTCCTCTACTTCAATTAATAAATTGAAACGAGAGGGTGGCGAGGAAGGAAATTTATATGAAAAAAATGGAGATCATTCCACGGAAAGTGCGCACGAACGATTTTTATTCACGAGTTCCGATACATCCAATCCGAGTGAGTTGTTTAATGCATCGCAACTCGTGAATAAAAATCGTTCAAGCACTTTCCATGGTATGATGTTTTTATTTCATACATACTGAGATTTTTTCTCACTGACCGACACATTTCAAAGATTGGAGGCGAACGACCGTGGAAATACCTCGCTAGTCCGATTAGAAACACGAACGATAGTACTTCGCAGTGTTAATCTCCCTCTGTATGAAATAAATTACATTCTGTGGCCACAGAACGTACACTGAGGCTACAGTGGTGGGGGAACCAAGGCTTCGCTATCAAAAAAAAAACCTTTTAAATGACGTCGGCCATCGCGTCAACAACCGCGATCAGACCATATCTACAAAAGGCTCCTACGGGTTAACTGAAAAGAAACCACTTTGGCGTACTTGTGGGATGCGGTTGAGGCTACAAAGAAACGATGTATGGTATTAACACTGCCATATTGCGCAAGTCTACCACACGTGACGTATAGAGGAGTGGAGCCCAACCATAAATAAATTGAACTATTTTTTTTTCGTTGCCCTAACATCAATTGTTAAATTAATTGGAATAAAGCCTTTACCTGGACAAAGTTTACAGGATTTCTTACATTCGTTTTGTAAATAGGGTTCTGAACAACTTGCACTGCTCGTAATGGCGGCCTCACATTGTCTTGTTGGATCGTTATCGTAGCAAACTGTAAATAGAGTGTATTGTAAGTACAACACATGCTGTGTCCAGCTCATCTATTAATTTTTTTAAAACACGTACAAATACGTGATTTCATTTACATTTTCAACAAACAGCACGATTATTTACGCGCGGGCTTATGATTTATAAATGCATTATTAGAAAAGCGTAGTTTAAAAAATAAAAAAAAGGTAAATAAAAGTTAAAATTGTTATTATTATTATTATTATTATTATTATTATTATTATCATAGTTATAATCATCATCATCACTATCAACGTTAACTGTGTTGAAGAATCTGACAGAAACGTATTATGAAGAGTTTGTCTCCCTTTTATCAAAGTTGGACATTTTTCAATTTGCGCACGTGCTTAGCAGATTACAGATGTCATGCTCAAAGATTAACATGCAAAACACTGTCAGAGTCAATATATTGCGAAACTCTCCTTACAATTTACTTTCGACATAACTCAGCCGCAAGATAAGGAGGGGCTTAAGCTTCAAAAGATTTACGAAACCTTTCTCCCATCGCAGAGTCGCTCTGAGCGAGTGCTTGCATGGCTTATTGCTGTGTAACCAGTCACACTCAAACGGACTAATGAAGGCTGAACGATTGACCCAAAGTATTTCCAAGAAAATTAATAAGTTGCCGCCAGATTCTTATACACCTCATGTCCTTAAAACTTGGCATGAACATTGTTGTATAAGAACGTATCAGGAAGAAGAGCAAGTAAATAAGTACGATCTCCTCAAAAACGCTATCTATTGAGATGCAACAAGGCTCGTAAGAGACATACCTTCCAAGCTTATAGTGATGTTAGTTCCCTCTGCAACGCAAGTTATTTTCCCACCATCGTTTTTGGTGACGTCGACGATCGATAAAGTTGAAAAAAATGAATACTTTCTAGCGACGAATCTTGGGTCTGTGTAAATAACAGTAGAGATAAAAATAGTAACACCGATACTAACAAATCTTACCAATAACAAATGTTAACATTAAATTCAATACTGATACAGATTGCAACATTTGGCCAATTTTTCAATGAGCGTCCAAAGTAATTCGGGATTGCTCCACTTCTCTCTGTGATTAGACCAGAATATTTGCACTATTTCTTAAACCGATCAGATTCAGTGCTAAAGCCAATCGCGACTTGGTGAGCTTAAGGATGTTACTTTGTTTCTTGGAGTTCTTATTGGTTACTTGGGAAGGAGAGACGTCATCACTGACAGCATTTTGCTTCTTTATTATATTAAAAAAAGAGATTTCATGTTGCCTTGGGTTTAAGTTTAAAAATGCTTTTTACCACTGTATTATTATCCTACTAATAAAATAACCTACTGACAAAAATCACAACAATGATTAACAACTAATAATAACCATATAATATTCATTAAATCTTAATTACCATATAAAAGTACAGTAGGTAAAGGAAAGTAATAGGGGGAAACTGAATTCCCGCATAAAAACTGCTCTCCAAGGCTCATATAAATAACTGTACGTTGTATAAGAAAGAAGAAACTGGACAACAACTAAACAATAAACAAAAAGTAAAATCTGAATAAATCTCATTTCGAGATAACAAAATAAAACTACGTACAAAGATAATTCAGTAATCGAGTTCTAAAGGAATTCAACTGGAAGCTGACATAACAAATTTAGTTAAAGAGTTCCAGTCATCAACGAAACGGTTAAAAAATGAAAACTTAAAATAGTCCGTCCTGGCTGCTCTAGGCCTTAATTTAATGGTTTGTTCAGTTATATATCACAGAAGACATCAAAATGTAGTAAGGACATCCGTGACACACTCGGTTGCGCCTCGTGTTCAACTTTTTTGTTCTTAACACATTTTTAAATCATTTGTGATCTATTACAGAACAGGATAATGGCAACTCCCTTCTCTTACATTCAGGTTCAGTTCAGTCCAGTCCAGAGTTATATAGAGCAGATCAGTCTCTTCCAGCTCAGTCCAGTTCAGTTCAGTCGAGTTTACTCCTGTCCAGAAAAGTCGAATCCAATCCAAGCTGGTCCATTCTAGCAAGTCTAATTTAGTTATGTCCAGTCTAATCCAGCTGAGTTCAGTCCAGTCCAGACTACGCTAGCCCAGTCCAGTCCAAACAGGGTTTAGACTAGGCTTGCCAAGTCCAATCAACCCTAATCCAGTCCAGTAAGTTAGTCCAGTCAATCGTTTGCAGCGAGTTTTTAGGGGAGGACAAACAACGCCGAATCAAGTGGAAGACCGTCCCAAAGGCAGACCTTGGTAGAGGGCATTTTTATACAAACTTAACATGGCTAAAACATTTTTAAGAATTATATTACACCACGCAACCAAGAGAGAAGAAAAACAATCCGGTATAAGAAGGCATAATAAAAGAGGAAGCAAATAATTGTTGATTCGTCTGACCTTTAATTTCCTCTGAATTTTCTGTTTTCATCCACCTAACGTCCCCAGACTGATTGCAGATTAGAGTTGCGTTACATCCGGTTTGGGTGTGAACCGTAACAAGGAAGCCTTCAAAAGAAGAGTATTAAATTTATCATTACAAGAACTAGTGAAGGTGTATTCAACTGTTTTGTTTGATAGGATAAAAATCATCAGTCGGCTGACTAATGTCAGATTCGTTTTGCGGCTCCAACTCTAATGGTGTTGCCAAGGTATTTCTTTCCCATTTACTGAAGAACATCTTTAGGAAGCAATACTTTCGTTTATTTATTGGATCAAACTCTAATTATTCAAGTTAAAAACGACTGGAAAGGAGTCAAATCAGATCACAACTGCTGTAAGTGGTTTTGAAATCTCGAGGAAACTCGTCCGCGTTACGTACTTCACGTCATCTTGAATTGATGATATATAATGTATTTTTGTTAGGAGGTGAGTTATCCTAATCAAAGTCCACTTATGTTTTTTAAAGTACCATATTTCAACTTCATCGCTTCTGTAGGAGCTAATTACTGATTGTTAAGGTGACAATGAGTGAAAGAAGTAAAATATCAGTTTGCTATAAGCATCGGAAGCCGACTAAAAGCCCATCTAGTCTGACGGGTGATTATGAGTTGTTGCGAAATGCACTTTCGTAACGGAGTCCCTTTATTTGATCACCGTTTTAAAAATTATAAAACTCGCCGAAACAGCGGACAAAGTGCGTAAAAAAAAACATTCCTGTAACTAAACTGTTTTTACTTTCCAGAGGACTTTATGGTTCACCTGGCAGGGTGGTGC
Organism: Pocillopora damicornis; assembly: GCF_964200805.1. Classification (NCBI taxonomy): domain Eukaryota; kingdom Metazoa; phylum Cnidaria; class Anthozoa; order Scleractinia; family Pocilloporidae; genus Pocillopora; species Pocillopora damicornis. The sequence goes on from NC_142671.1 coordinate 10,048,913, forward strand.
GAATGCCTTAAAAAAGGCATTCAAAACAATATGGACATTTGCATAGCATTGGACAAAAATTCTAGTTTTAAGTCAGGTATCAGTCGCTTGATTTTAAAGTGGTTACAGAGGCCGGTTTTCTTGTGTCTCCCTAGTTCATTGCTTTTCGAAGAAAGGGAAAATTTGTCTAATTAAAAACATCAATATATTAACACTGTACGAGTTACGTGTCCGTTTTCAAATTGTCGCGACAGAACATTGATGTGACGAAGAAGGTACACAGTGATTCAAATATCATTATAAAGCGAACTCAGTACTATTCGTCTATCCCGTAAATCGTTTCTTGTGTAGAGAAATGTTCTTATACCGTTCGTCTAGCACGCTGTTATCATGTGCTTTCATGCACAATACTTTAATATCACTTGAAACATAGCTTTTTCCGTCACTGATCGCTGTTGTAAGAATGAAGATCGATTCAAGAGCAAACTGCACATAAAGCTTAATCCAATTACAACAAGTGAACTGGAAATATTTACTTAGCTATCCCACTTCGGTAAAATTTCCGCACAGCCCCATCCTACATTATGCAATCAGTTCTTGAACAGAGGAAACAATGACAGAAACAATACATTTCTGTTGGGAAAACAGATTTGTTTTACAATAGTATGGGGCTGTGCGGAAACTTAACCGTAATGAAGCGCAATGTCTAGCGAATCCTTTGAGTTAATAACTTGTCAAGATGATTTCAGTTTGATAAATACGCGGTAAAATTGTCATTGATCGACTCAAGAGCAAACTACATATAAAGCTTAGTCCAATTACAACAAGTAAACTAGAAATATTTACTTACCCATCCCACTTTTTAATAAAAAGCAAATGACGGTCATGATAGCGAAGAATATATTTGCTCTTGACATGTTGAGACAATCGGTGACGAAGCGCGATGTTTGGCGAATCCTTTGAGTTAATAACTTGTCAGGATGATTTCAGTTTGATAAATACGCGGTATAATTTTCAGCAGTGATCTCAACTAAAACTTCTTCGCTCAACAGGGAACATAATTTTTTAACAATGAATCATGGATGACATCTTTTGTTAGTTCGCTATTACGTAAATCATACTAGTATCACCTTTGCACTTATTAAAAAGTCATGAGAGCGAATCCGATGGACGCATATCTTAAAATATTAGTAAGTAACCTGCACTTTGCGGTTTAGGCTGACCCGAAGTTTTCATCTATATTCAGTACAGCTTAGGTAGAAAGAAAATTATTTGCCAATCATGAATTAGGATTGTCGTCGGCAGTAGATAAAAATCACGCAATCACGGCAAGTTTCTGCGGAAAGCGTACTCCGACATCCGTCAGAAGGAGGTCATCTCCGATAGATTTCTGATGACGAAATCCGAGCTCGCCCGATGTTGTCATGAAGGCCCTATATCGCATTTTAGAGCCGCAAAATAGAGTAGAAAGGAACACTTACTTCGTTTTCGCTCATGACTCTGTATTAGCGTTAAGATATTTGCATTTTTTGTCCGTTGCTAACCTATATGACAGATTCCACAAAATACATTTGACGCCTCTTTTTCACGGATGGCCGATCACAACTACAACGTAATGACATCTTCACGAAATCTGTCAAAAGGAGGATTTTAAAATACCGGAAATCTTCTGGATTTCTCATGAAATAAATTTAACGCAGTTACGTTTAGCGAAGTTTTTAGATATTAGGCTGATATCGAGAAGATTTATGCGTCACGTTCAACCTGACCCCTGGGTCATGTCGGAGATTCACGTTTATGTAAGACAACTAAGGCATGGTGTGACAATTGAGATGGTGCAATAGGTGTGATGCATGAACATTAGAAGGCTTTTGTACAAAACACAATTTATTGCAGCTACATCTCAAAGCAGTACAAATATCCAACATCCTGCCCCTTTTAAACTACTTTAAAAATTTTTGCAGACAAATGGAATTGACATCATGAAATCGTCCATTCAAGTCAGAGTTCCCTTACCTTAGCAACTGTACAAGTGTATCATTTAAGAGGGGCTTTGAATTCGTAAGTGTGAAAACTGTTTGAAGACTGTACATGCCTACATGTTACCATTACGAGCGCCCAAGTACACGGGCAAATGCATCTAGTAATAAGAAATGGAAGAGCTTTAGAATGCGTCCAATTTTCAAACATATTTTGTGAGTTAACGACACTGACATGAGATAAAAGCGTTATCCTTTTAAAAAACAACACTTCTATTCATTTGGTATTAATCTTTCAATTATTCCAATACAACGCCAAAACTACTTACAATGCAGTACCTAATTACATTCGAGTTATTCTAAACAGGTCGTAAGTTAGCTGTAGCTTTGATTGCAACACTTTGATGCACCTATACTTATAATTTCCTAAAACAGTTAAGACCTTGCAACTATACCTAAACCTTGTAAAATTACAAAAAAGTTGAATTGCTATCGTAATGTTGTAAATGATGTTCTAAAATAAAAAAAGAGAAAGGAAGGAATAACGCAAAATAAGAGAAGCTTGTGAGATGAAGTACTTGTAGCCGGGTAAAGTACTCATCTGGGAATCACATGCAAAAATTCTGAAAACTGAGCGCTGTACGCTACTTTTTCAGTGAATTCACAGACTTGAGAACAGTAATGACATCATAACAAAGAGAATGGATGCGAGGAGTAAAAGATCATGGAAACCGGAGCTTAAATTAACTCCACCGTTGAAGACCCGGTCTTTCTCCTCCTCTTGGGTCGTGGGTGTTTCGGTCATTGTTGGTGGTGCTGTAGTTGTAGGTGGCGCTGTAGTTGTAGGTGGCGCTGTTGTAGGCAGGATTGTCTCTGTGCAATTTGGCTCTGAATTTGAATAAATGAAACATGACAGAACGGGTGAAAGTGAATAATGAGAGAATTTCAGCAGATGAGAAGCTTGCAAATGATGAAGATACAACACATGTAACAACTGGGTTGGGAAAGAAACCTAACTAAACTATCAAAGTTATTTAGGTTAGAAATATTCAATGCCTATTATTCAGTTTGCTAAATAGGCGCGCAGCTCTCAGTTCAGCACGCGCTTAAATTTCTTTCCTCATAGAACCGCTCGCTTCGAGCTAGCTACCAGTCCTCGTGCTCGTTTGATCTTTGGAGGAGGAGGCCTTTATTGGCCTTTGAGTTTCACTCATCCACACCAAACGCACATTTGCTCGAAAGGCAATTTTTTTTGGTAAAAATAGCTCTCATTACGTTCTCCATTCCCGACCGTGGCTCCTTTCATTTTGACCAGGGCTCAGACCATTCATTTCAACTTCCTTGGCATAGTTGTCACTAGAACGTTTCTTTCTATTTCAGGTATAGAATACATTTAAACGAGGAGAAGGGGAAAAGAAAATTTGTATAAAACAAATAGAGATTATTCCTCTATCGCTGTTATAGAATAAATTGAAACGAGAAGGACTAGTAATTCATATGAAAACAAATAGAGATTATTCCTCTACTTCAATTAATAAATTGAAACGAGAGGGTGGCGAGGAAGGAAATTTATATGAAAAAAATGGAGATCATTCCACGGAAAGTGCGCACGAACGATTTTTATTCACGAGTTCCGATACATCCAATCCGAGTGAGTTGTTTAATGCATCGCAACTCGTGAATAAAAATCGTTCAAGCACTTTCCATGGTATGATGTTTTTATTTCATACATACTGAGATTTTTTCTCACTGACCGACACATTTCAAAGATTGGAGGCGAACGACCATGGAAATACCTCGCTAGTCCGATCAGAAACACGAACGATAGTACTTCGCAGTGTTAATCTCCCTCTGTATGAAATAAATTACATTCTGTGGCCACAGAACGTACACTGAGGCTACAGTGGTGGGGGAACCAAGGCTTCGCTATCAAAAAAAAAACCTTTTAAATGACGTCGGCCATCGCGTCAACAACCACGATCAGACCATATCTACAAAAGGCTCCTACGGGAATAATGAAAAGACACCACTTTGGCGTACTTGTGGGATGCGGTTGAGGCTACAAAGAAACGATGTATGGTATTAACACTGCCATATTGCGCAAGTCTACCACACGTGACGTATAGAGGAGTGGAGCCCAACCATAAATGAATTAAACTATTCTTTTTCGTTGCCCTAACATCAATTGTTAAATTAATTGGAATAAAGCCTTTACCTGGACAAAGTTTACAGGATTTCTTACATTCGTTTTGTAAATAGGGTTCTGAACAACTTGTACTGCTCGTAATGGTGCCCTGACATTGTTTTGTTGGAATGTTATCGTAGCAAACTGTAAATAGAGTGTATTGTAAGTACAATACATGCTGTGTCCAGCTTATCTATTAATTTTTTTAAAACACACGTACAAATACGTGATTTCATTTATATTTTAAACAAACAGCACGATTATTTACGCGCGGGCTTATGATTTATAAATGCATTATTAGAAAAGCGCGGTTTAAAAAATAAAAAAAAGGTAAATAAAAGTTAAAATTGTTATTATTATTATTATTATTATTATCATAGTTATAATCATCATCATCACTATCAACGTTAACTGTGTTGAAGAATCTGACAGAAACGTATTATGAAGAGTTTGTCTCCCTTTTATCAAAGTTGGACATTTTTCAATTTGCGCACGTGCTTAGCAGATTACAGATGTCATGCTCAAAGATTAATATGAAAAACACTGTCAGAGTCAATATATTGCGAAACTCTCCTTACAATTTACTTTCGACATAACTCAGCCGCAAGATAAGGAGGGGCTTAAGCTTCAAAAGATTTACGAAACCTTTCTCCCATCACAGAGTCGCTCTGAGCGAGTGCTTGCATGGCTTATTGCTGTGTAACCAGTCACACTCAAACGGACTAATGAAGGCTGAACGATTGACCCAAAGTGTTTCCAAGAAAATTAATAAGTTTCAGCCTGATTCTTCTACACCTCATGTCCTTAAAACTTGGCATGAACATTGTTGTATAAGAACGTATCAGGAAGAAGAGCAAGTAAATAAGCACGATCTCCTCAAAAACGCTATCTATTGAGATGCAATAAGGCTCGTAAGAGACATACCTTCCAAGCTAAAAGTGATGTTAGTTCCCTCTGCAACGCAAGTTATTTTCCCACCATCGTTTTTGGTGACGTCGACGATCGATAAAGTTGAAAAAAATGAATACTTTCTAGCGACGAATCTTGGGTCTGTGTAAATAACAGTAGAGATAAAAATAGTAACACCGATACTAACAAATCTTACCAATAACAAATGTTAACATTAAATTCAATACTGATACAGATTGCAACATTTGGCCAATTTTTCAATGAGCGTCCAAAGTAATTCGGGATTGCTCCACTTCTCTCTGTGATTAGACCAGAATATTTGCACTATTTCTTAAACCGATCAGATTCAGTGCTAAAGCCAATCGCGACTTGGTGAGCTTAAGGATGTTACTTTGTTTCTTGGAGTTCTTATTGGTTACTTGGGAAGGAGAGACGTCATCACTGACAGCATTTTGCTTCTTTATTATATTAAAAAAAGAGATTTCATGTTGCCTTGGGTTTAAGTTTAAAAATGCTTTTTACCACTGTATTATTATCCTACTAATAAAATAACCTACTGACAAAAATCACAACAATGATTAACAACTAATAATAACCATATAATATTCATTAAATCTTAATTACCATATAAAAGTACAGTAGGTAAAGGAAAGTAATAGGGGGAAACTGAATTCCCGCATAAAAACTGCTCTCCAAGGCTCATATAAATAACTGTACGTTGTATAAGAAAGAAGAAACTGGACAACAACTAAACAATAAACAAAAAGTAAAATCTGAATAAATCTCATTTCGAGATAACAAAATAAAACTACGTACAAAGATAATTCAGTAATCGAGTTCTAAAGGAATTCAACTGGAAGCTGACATAACAAATTTAGTTAAAGAGTTCCAGTCATCAACGAAACGGTTAAAAAATGAAAACTTAAAATAGTCCGTCCTGGCTGCTCTAGGCCTTAATTTAAAGTCATGGTTTGTTCAGTTATATATCACAGAAGACATCAAAATGTGGTAAGGACATCCGTGACACACTCGGTTGCGCCTCGTGTTCAACTTTTTTGTTCTTATCACATTTTTAAATCATTTGTGATCTATTACAGAACAGGATAATGGCAACTCCCTTCTCTTACATTCAGGTTCAGTTCAGTCCAGTCCAGAGTTATATAGAGCAGATCAGTCTCTTCCAGCTCAGTCCAGTTCAGTTCAGTCGAGTTTACTCCTGTCCAGAAAAGTCGAATCCAATCCAAGCTGGTCCATTCTAGCAAGTCTAATTTAGTTATGTCCAGTCTAATCCAGCTGAGTTCAGTCCAGTCCAGACTACGCTAGCCCAGTCCAGTCCAAACAGGGTTCAGACTAGGCTTGCCAAGTCCAATCAACCCTGATCCAGTCCAGTAAGTTAGTCCAGTCAATCGTTTGCAGCGAGTTTTTAGGGGAGGACAAACAACGCCGAATCAAGTGGAAGACCGTCCCAAAGGTAGACCTTAGTAGAGGGCATTATTATACAAACTTAACATGGCTAAAACATTTTTAAGAATTATATTACACCACGCAACCAAGAGAGAAGAAAAACAATCCGGTATAAGAAGGCATAATAAAAGAGGAAGCAAATAATTGTTGATTCGTCTGACCTTTAATTTCCAGTGAATTTTCTGCTTTCATCCACCTAACGTCCCCAGACTGATTGCAGATTAGAGTTGCGTTACATCCGGTTTGGGTGTGAACCGTTGCAAGGAAGCCTTCAAAAGAAGAGTATTAAATTTATCATTACAAGAACTAGTGAAGGTGTATTCAACTGTTTTGTTTGATAGGATAAAAATCATCAGTCGGCTGACTAATGTCAGATTCGTTTTGCGGCTCCAACTCTAATGGTGTTGCCAAGGTATTTCTTTCCCATTTACTGAAGAACATCTTTAGGAAGCAATACTTTCGTTTCATTACAGAATCGCGCCCATTGAAAAACGTCGCACGGGAAAATGCAAATAAGCTAGAAAAGAGAAAGAGAGCATGCGTAACTTCACGCAGGCCTGTCAATCCGACTGTTAATCATGTAATCCCCCGTGTACGCAGTGTTCGAAAGTATTGTTTCTTGTGCAGACAACCGAAACGTAGCGCTTTTCATCGAAGAAGAATAGACGTAATTAGTGACGTTATCTTGATTAGGTTATATTGTTTAAAAATCGGTCAGATGTAAAATTAAATTACCTTTCAATTGCCGGGTTTTCAATTTGTGTTAAGACTCAAATGCGGCAGATTTGCGAGGTTCGACCATCAACTTCGCCAAGAAAGCAAAACATCACAGAAATATTCCTTTTAGTAAAATTTCCGTACTGCCCCATACTATCGTAAAACAAATCTGTTTTCCCAATGGTAAAGTATTGTTTTTGTCACTCTATCCAAGAACTGAACGTATAATGTAGTGTGGGGCTGTGCGGAATTTTACCTTCCTTTTTGGCCCGTTATTGCCGTCAGTTTCAGATAACACGTCGGTAGTCTAATTACTTTTCGAAAAGCTTAAGTATACGTTGTAGATTCCCGCTCCACGTAGGTGCACGCTCACGCTCATAAGCTTACGGATGAACACTTCACGCTCTTTTGATATGCAAACGCGGCCCTCGCTTTTTACCGACGAAAAGAGCATTTCGTCACTTTGAAACAATGCTAATTGCTCCAATTGTATCTCCATTGTCTCTAAACGGACGCAAAGCGAAATTTTACAACTCCCGTTTGGGAATTTGTCAATTCAGATCTAAAGCGACCGAAGTTGGCGGTGAGCGTTTGCAACCTCATTCCAAGGTCATTGCGCCCGCAAAGCATCATGAGTACCCCACTTTTCTCGGGCGACGCTTTTCAATGGGCGCGATTCCGTAATGATTTCTTAGATCAAACTCGAATTATTCAAGTTAAAAACGACTGGAAAGGAGTCAAATCAGATCACAACTTCTGTAGATGGTTTTGAAATCTCGAGGAAACTCGTCCACGTTACGTACTTCACGTCATCTTGAATTGATGATATATAATGTATTTTTGTTAGGAGGTGATTTATCCTAATTTAATTCCACTTGTGTTTTTTAAAGTATCATATTTCAACTTCATCGCTTCTGTAGGAGCTAATTACTGATTGTTAAGGTGACAATGAGTGAAAGAAGTAAAATATCAGTTTGCTATAAGGATCGGAAGCCGACTAAAAGCCCATCTAGTCTGACGGGTAATTTGAGTTGTTGCGAAATGCACTTTCGTAACGGAGTCCCTTTATTTGATCACCGTTTTAAAAATTATAAAACTCGCCGAAACAGCGGACAGAGTGCGTAAAAAAACATTCCTGTAACTAAACTGGTTTTACTTTCCAGAGGACTTTATGGTCTCCCTAATTCATTGCTTTTCGAAGAAAGGGAAAATTTGTCAAATTAAAAATATCAATATATTAACACTGTACGAGTTACGTGTCCGTTTTCAAATTGTCGCGACAGAACATTGATGTGACGAAGAAGGTACACAGTGATTCAAATATCATTATAAAGCGAACTCAGTACTATTCGTCTATCCCGTAAATCGTTTCTTGTGTAGAGAAATGTTTTTATACAGTTCGTCTAGCACGCTGTTATCATGTGCTTTCATGCACCATACTTTAATATCACTTGAAACATAGCTTTTTCCGTCACTGATCGCTGTTGTCAGAATGAAGATCGATTCAAGAGCAAACTGCACATAAAGCTTAATCCAATTACAACAAGGGAACTGGAAATATTTACTTACCTATCCCACATCTTAAAATAACAGCCACGATAGCGAAGAATATATTTGCTCTTGTCATGTTGAGACAACTGTCATGAAGCGCAATGTCTAGCGAATCCTTTGAGTTAATAACTTGTCAAGATGATTTCAGTTTGGTAAATACGCGGTAAAATTTTCATTGATCGACTCAAGAGCAAACTACATATAAAGCTTAGTCCAGTTACAACAAGTAAACTAGAAATATTTACTTACCCATTCCACTTTTTAATAAAAAGCAAATGACGGCCATGATAGCGAAGAATATATTTGCTCTTGACATGTTGAGATAATCGGTGACGAAGCGCGATGTCTGGCGAATCCTTTGAGTTAATAACTTGTCAGGATGATTTCAGTTTGATAAATACGCGGTATAATTTTCAGCAGTGATCTCAACTAAAACTTCTTCGCTCAACAGGGAATACAATTTTTTAACAATGAATCATGGATGACATCTTTTGTTAGTTAGCTATTACGTAAATCATACTAGTATCACCTTTGCACTTATTAAAAAGTCATGAGAGCGAATCCGATGGACGCATATCTTAAAATATTAGTAAGTAACCTGCACTTTGCGGTTTAGGCTGACCCGAAGTTTTCATCTATATTCAGTACAGCTTAGGTAGAAAGAAAATTATTTGCCAATCATGAATTAGGATTGTCGTCGGCAGTAGATAAAAATCACGCAATCACGGCAAGTTTCTGCGGAAAGCGTACTCCGACATCCGTCAGAAGGAAGTCATCTCCGGTAGATTTCCGATTACGAAATCCGAGCTCGCCCGATGTTGTCTTCGTGATGAAGGCCCTATTTAGCATATTAGACCCGCAAAACAGAGTAGAAACGAACACGTGCTTCGTTTTCGCTCATGACTTCGTATTAGTGTCAAGATATTTGCATTTTTTCCGTTGCTTACCTATATTACAGACTCCAAAAAATTTCTGCGATGCCTGCTTTTCACGGATGGCCGATTACAACTACAACATAGTGACACCTCCACGAAATCTGTCAAAAGGAGGATGTTAAAACACCAGAGGTAATCTCGGGTAGATTTCTGATGACGAAATCCGAGCTCGCCCAATGTTGTCATGAAGGCCCTATTTCGCATTTTAGAGCCGCAAAATAGAGTAGAAAGGAACACTTACTTCGTTTTTGCTCATGACTCTGTATTAGCGTTAAGATATTTGCATTTTTTTGTCCGTTGCTAACCTATATGACAGATTCCACAAAATACATTTGACGCCTCTTTTTCACGGATGGCCGATCACAACTACAACGTAATGACATCTTCACGAAATCTGTCAAAAGGAGGATTTTAAAACACCGGAAATCTTCTGGATTTCTGATGAAATAAATTTAACGCAGTTACGTTTAGAGTTTAAGCGATATATTGTTATTTCTAATATGGTAATTGATTAAAAAATTGTACATTACCTCGATTGGACGGAGATTAAGTTTGAATAAAATGTAGCAGGCGATATTACTTTTGTCGATAAGGATAATCCGTGACTTGTCTCACCTATTACATTTTCTCTTTCTGCGTTATGCCATGATCATCATTAAAAATTCTACGATAATATTTTTTACAATATTTAGATGAGGATTTTCAATTCTAAACGCAAGAGCGTACTTAGGGAAACATCTACAAGAAACAGTTTCTCATGAATATATTTTAAAAATTCTGTTAGCTGACTTCTACATAGATAAAAATTACTACATAGATATATTTCACTTCGACGATTATCTTAATAAACAATTAACGGGAAGTTCTGAGAATCAGTTTTTTTTTTCAGTTTTGACAGATTTCGTGGAGGTGTTACTATGTTGTAGATGTAATCGGCCATCCGTGAAAAGGAGGCATCGCAGAAATTTTGTGGAGTCTGTAATAAAGGTAAGCAACGAAAAAAAAAGCAAATATCTTACGGCTAATACGAAGTCATGAGCGAAAACGAAGCACGTGTTCGTTTCTACTCTGTTTTGCGGGTCTAATATGCTAAATAGGGCCTTCATCACGAGGACAACATCGGGCGAGCTCGGATTTCGTTATCGGGAATCTACCCGAGATGACCTCCTTCTGACGGATGTCGGAGTACACTTTCCAGTTTCTGCAAAGCGATACAACGACAGCGGTCAAACATCGGGCATGCGCAATTGTATCAAGTTGTGGGCGACAGCGCACCGTATTTCTTAGCCATCTCACAAATGAAAGAAAATATGATAACAATTTTTGTAACATCTGAGGGATGCGACGTACATTCCTGTGGATCGTACTTTATGAAATTAAAAATCAGTGAACCGTAATTTTATTGCTTTTAGTGATTCGTAAAGTTGTTTATATTCGATTTTTTCGTGATGCACTATTTCTACTTTTTGATGTGTGTGAAACGTATGCATGACCCATAAAGACTTCTAGCAAACGTTACGGAAAAAAAATTCTTTACTTTTGTCTGTTCTAAAGCTCTCTAACATGTTTGTAAGGACACACACAATAAAACTAAACTTTTCTTCAGTTATAAACTTTGCAAGATAACCAAGTTTGGTTGCATCGCTTAAGAGGACCTACACGATGGTATGAGCTGGGCCCGAAAAAGCCATTCTGTCTAGCGTGTGGCCCCGCCGGATGAGAGGAGAGAAGAAAAATAGCGGGGGTCATATAACAAAAAACGTACTTACTGAACAAGGTTAGTCCAGCATAACTCGCTCTAGTCTACGAGCAGTCTCTCCTTTTTGGCGAAGTCTGTCGCGCGAGTCTTAAAAATCATTGAACGCAGAACTCTGGTAGTGAGACGCACGAAAAGTACCCTTACTTCCAAAGTTCCGAGTTGAGCGTTAAGATCACTTTTCTTTCGCTGTTTTTTTTCGGACTCGCGCGATGGCTTCGTCTTAAAGGAGGTGGTCTAATTTCGCCGGCTCTCGTCACGAAGAAGGAACTTCGTTGTGTTTGGGTTTGTACGTCATAGCTTCAAGAAAATACTTTTGCGTCTCTTCCTCGCAATTAGTTTTTATTTTCATTACATGATGGCAGTTGGCAGTCCTTGGCATTTTTTCTTTTTTTTTTTGATGATGATTTATGCGAGAATTTGATGTTTTGTGACAAGCAATTCCCATTTAATGTGAGTATGGACAGAAGTTATTCCTTGTAACAATAAAATCTTGATCAAAATGAAAATAAATACATCATCGCTCAAGTTCGCCTGTATACAGCTGTTTGCGAGCCAGCTTTGTAAACATTTCAATAAACTTAAAAAGGCCACAGATCGCTGTTTTTCGATCGCAATACCGGCATCACATGTTGAACGAGCTCTCTGGCATTTTCCTCTAAAATACGGTCACGAAGAATTTCCTACTCTTGTTGTATACAACACTCTGTAGAGTCAGGCGTAATCCAACTTTTGTTCAAGATCATAGCCTCAGGGATCAATGAAGCTCGGTTTAGAGTCAACAATTTATTTTCTAGCCCTCCTGGCATATGTTCTTCAAGTCGGTAAGAGACCAGCTTTGTTTTTAGCGTCTCCATGTTCTATATATTTTCTGTGTGAAGAAGCAAGGGCCCGCTTAAATAAAAACACTTATGATCAAACTCAGCATTTGTGAAGAAGTTAATTTCATGAAAAGCAGATAAACAACCTTTACAAAATATACTAACAAAAATAACCTGGAAAAATAAATACAAAGATACGACGAGACAAAGCACTTATTAAATGCTGCGAGAAACATAAGAAACACAAGTTACTCGCACAATCGGGGTTTAAACAGGACAAAAAAGAACACACACACTGCAAGGAGAGCATGAAACGCTAGGAAGTTGAAATTTTGACGTTCTTGATAAATTTCTTGCTTAGTTATCAGCATGTCGTCCATTTCAAAGGGCAACGACACAAGTGACATTTGATATCACTTACCTTTCCTAAAATTCTAAAATCAGCTTTGCTGTAAAGGAGCAAAAACCTTTCTTTATCACAACTTATGTAAAAATTTTCACTTTTGTGTACAATCACCAGAAAGCAGACAACAAGAAGTACAACCTCTCTCCTTCCTGTCTCACAGAGTTTTACAGGAACTGATCCAAATAGAAATTTTTGTTTTGCAGCTCTTGCTATTCATTGCTTCAAGTGCACATCCCCAACGTCATGGTCGCACTGCGATCTTCTTGTGAACCAAGAAGCCAATCGAGACTGCCCAGCGGAAAAGATCCGATGTATAGCTGTGATGGAAAGGAAAAATCCAAGAGAACGGGTGGAATACAGGAAAGACTGTGCTAACCGTCTTGAAAATCCGTGTCATGAAAAACGTGTAGAGGATTGTAGGTCCACCTTATGTGATGGTGACCTGTGTAACTTTGCTCTCACCCCATCAGCCACCCTCATAGCTTCTGGCTTCCGCTGCTTCCGTTGTATAAGCAAAAAATCTTGGGACGACTGCGTTGAAAAAGCTGAAGAGATCATCTGCGACACAGGCTACAGAAAGTGCTACAAACTGGAGTTTAAGAGGGATAACGGCGTCACTGAATACATAAAAGACTGCACTGTTCCTCTGGCCTGTGGAAACTCGTCAATCAATATGCCTCAAGCCGAACGTCGCAACATTAAGTGCTGTGGCCAACATCTTTGCAACGAGGCGAGTACTAAGAGCTCCCCTGTGGCAATATTTGGTCCTCTTCTCCTTGTCATTGTGGTATTCCTTTTTGATGCCCAAAACAGTTTGTGAGTAATCAGCATCCCCTTAAACTTTTAACTCCCAGAAGTGATTTATTTGTAACGTCTCCCTATTATATCCCTACATTATCCAGCCAACAGGTAATGAGAATACTCAGACTTATCAGAAAGTAGTTGTTACCTTGATCTAACACCAAACTCTCAGAACCTATTTACAGTTGCACGTAGAAGGAATAGAAACGTAGGTGTCATAATATGTAATTAACTAGGCAGGAAGGGATAGATAGTTTCCTTCCACAATATTGTACCTTTTGACAATAAAAACGAACGGTAAAACATGACGTTTCGACCAAACTTCGGTCATTTTCAAGGGAATAGTAAGAATGTCACGATGAATATATATAGATATATATGCGTGTAAGAAGTTTAAAATTTTTGGAAGTGTAGACGGAAAATATAAGAACATACTTCTTCTCTTTGTATGTTCTTATTGCTTAGGGTTAGTTTTTATACTTATAAATCGCTATTGATAAATATTGTACCTCTCTCTCATATTTTTGGCTATGAAGTCTTTGTCAAATGTGTAATTCTCAGTGTAAAGTTTGCCGTTTTGCACTCCTCTGGTGCTGATGAATTAAAACAGCTTCGAGATTGTAAAGACGCTGCTGTAAGCTAATGTTTGATTAGCCCTCTTGTAGAGACCTTAAAAGTTTAGCACCGCTCAAGGTGTCAGCTTCCCAAGATTCCTTTCGGTAGTTGCCCTGGCTTCCTCAGTGATCCTGGCTGAGTGTTTCTCTTGTTCGCCTACACTTTCTCTAAAAAGCTAGTATCAGAGTCGAAACAAATGTCAGCGTCACAGAAGCTGTAATGAATCAATATCATTGCATTCTCTCAGGTGTGGAGTTCGTTCCTTGATTGGTTATTTATAAAAAAGTAATCAAGTTTTATTATCAATTGTTTATATTCGAATTAGTTTAAATAACAACAGTGTGTTACACGACAATCACCTTATCTTTAGGGCGTAAGGAACCTCGGTTTATGTTTTTTTAAGGAAGTTAATCGGCAGTAAGTTATTCACGGAGCTCCTTAAACTAAACTGTA